>NW_020312246.1:0-30144 GCF_002999335.1 Cyclospora cayetanensis | reverse complement strand
TCTTTGCATGCAAAGATGTGGGGTGTAGAATGTGTTTTTGTTGTAGCTAATGCATGTAGGCTCAGGCCAGCGCCTAGCTTGTGTGTTGCAGTGGGATGGCTACCACTGGTGATATGTGCAGCCGCAGGGGGAGGAGTATGCTAGTCACTGCATTGGAAGTGTGTTTCACTTGGACGCTCATATATTGTCTATTGCAGTGGCCGAATGTGAAAGCGACAATTGGACGACTGAGCGGCGTCGTTATCCAGGAGCGCATGAGCACCTTCAAATGGGTATAGTTGTTTGATGTTTCGCTGTTGTATGTAATACAGGCTTTGCGTAGGTAGCGCGCATTTGGTATTGCCGGTCTGTGTTGACGATGTGTAGAAAGTGGGTTGTGCAAGCGAGGTGCGATTTGGTTGTGGGGGCCGATAAGCAGCCAATGCGTCGTAGGTGTTGTTTGGTGCCACTCGCTTGTCATACACGTGATGCGGAGTGCTAGTGCAGACTCGCAGGGGTTCGGGCGTTTAGGCGACTATGGCAGGAGGATGCTGAGCTCGCAGGTGGTCTGGAAGCCAGTGGCAGTACGGTTCCTGTTCTTAAGCTGAGTTGGTGTCTTCGTGTCGTATTCCATGTGCGCAAACGAATAGTGTCAATAGCAGCAGCAGAACCGCTTATGTAAGTAAGGGGGTGACCGAAATAGGTGCGTTATAGGATGTAGACGTTTGCTGAGTGTGTTTGTAGAACGGGGCAGTTGCTTCTAGCGTATGGAATGACTATTCGAGCTTGACCATAAGACTAGAGTGGTTCTAGCACGAGCGCATCGGCTAGCACTTCCTCTTGCTTTGATGCGTTATTGATATGGAGGCTGGTGGACAATTCCATGCTGCATGAGTCAGGAAGTGCGCTCTTTGCATGCAAAGGTGTGGGGTGTAGCATATAGTTTTTGCTGTAGCTAATGCATGTGGGCTCAGGCCAGCATCTACCTTGTGTGCTGCAGTGGAATGGCTAGCACTGTTGTTCTGTGCAGCCGCACGAGGAGGAGTAGGCTCAATACTGCACTCAACGTGTGTTGTGCTTAGGGTCTAGCATATTATCAGAAGCTGAGAGCGACAATTGGAGGACCGAGCGGCATCCTTGTTCAGAAGAGCCTAAGCATCTTTAAGTGACTGGAGTTCTTTGATGTTTCGCCGTTGTACGTAATGCAGGCTTTGCGCTGATGGTGCGCATTTGGTATTGCCGCTCTGAGTTGGCGATGTCCAGCTAGTGGGTTGTGCAAACGAGGTGCGGTCTGGGTGTGGGGGCGGATATGCTGCCAATGTGTCGTAGGTATTGTTTGGTGGCACTGGTCCTTTAGACATGTGGTTCGGAGTGTTGTGGAGACTGGCAGGCGTCTTTGCGTTTAGGCGATTGTGGCAGGAGGATGCTAAGTTGGCAGGTCGTCTGGACGCCAGTGGCAGTACGTTTCCTGTGCTTTAATCTGCGTTGGTGTCGTCGTGTAATATATTCCATGTGCTCAAAGCAATAATATCAAAAGCAAAAATGAGATGCCTCGTGAGTTAATGGGTTTAGCTGAATTGACGCCCTATAACATGTGGAGCCTTGTTTCATGGCATGAGTTTGTAGACGTGGTTAGTTGCTTCCAGCCTGTGGGATCCCTATGCGAGCTTGGCCACAAGATCAAGGTGGTTCTAGCACGAGCACATAGGCTGGCACTTGCCGTCGCTTTAATGCGTTATTGATGTGAAGGCTGGTGAACATTCGCACGCTGCATGACTCAGGAAGTGCGCTCCTTACATGCACAGGGGTGGGGTGTACGATGTGCTTTTTGCTGTGGCTAATGCATGTAGGCTCAGGCCAGCACCTAGCTTCTGTGTTGCAGTGAGATGGCTAGCACTATTGCTATGTGCAGCCGCACGGGGAGTAGTAGGCTGCGCACTGCATGCAAAGTATGTTTCACTCGGATGCTCATATACTCTAGTGGCCGAACCTGAAAGCGACAATTGGAGGACCGATTTCCACTCGTGTTCAAAAGAGCCTATGTTCCGTCTAGTGGCTGTAGATCTTTGATATCTCGCTGTTTAATGAATGCAGGCTTTGCGCTGATGGTGTGCATTTGCTAACGCCGTTCTGCGTTGGCGACGTCCAGGAAGTGGGTTGTGCAAGCAAGGTGCGGTTTGGGTGTGGGGGCGGATATGCAGCCAATGTGTCATGGGTGTTGTTTGGTACCACTGGTCCTTTAGACATGTGGTTCGGAATATGACTGGAGACTGGCAGGCATCCGTGCATTTAGGCGACTGTGGCAGGAGGATGCTGAGTTGGCAGGTCGTCTAGAAGCCAGTGGCAGTAGGGTTCCTGTGCTTGAATCTGCGTTGGTGTTGTCGTGTCGTATTCCATGTGCTCAAAGCAATAATGTCAATAGCAGCAATAGAACGGCTCATGTGAGTAAGGGGTTTAGCGGAATCGATGGTTTATAAGATGCACAGGCTTTTTCCATGGCATTTGGATGGAGAAATGGTCAGTTGCTTCCAGCGTATGGAATGCCTATGCGAGCTTGGCCACAAGACGAAGGTGGTTCTAGCACGAGCACATAGGCTAGCACTTGCTGTCCCTTTGATGCGCTACTCATGTGAAGGCTGGTGAACATTTGCACGCTGCATGACTCAGGAAGTGCGCTCTTTGCATGCAAAGGTGTGGGGTGTAGAATGTGCATCTCGCCGTAGCTAATGCATGTAGGCTCAGGCCAGCACCTAGCTTCTGTGCTGCAGTTGTATGGCTAGCACTGTTGTTATGTCCAGCCTCAGGGGGAGGAGTAGGATGCACACTGCACGCAAAGTGTGTTTCACTTGAATGCTCACATATTATCTATTGCAGTGACTGAAGTTTCGCGCGACAATTGGAGGACCGAGCGGCATCCTTGTTGAGGAGCGCCTATGCTTCTTCCAGTTGTTGTAGTTGTTTGATGTTTCGCTGTTATACGTAGTGCAGGTTTTGCGCTGATGGAGCGCATATGCTAATGCTGGTCTGCGTTGGCGATATCCAGCTAGTGGGTTGTGCAAGCGAGGTGCGGTTTGGGTGTGGGGGCGGACATGCAGCCAATGTGTCGTAGGTGCTGTTTGGTACCACTGGTCCTTTAGACATGTGGTTCGGAGTGTTGTGGAGACTGGCAGGCGTCTTTGCGTTTAGGCGACTGTGGCAGGAGGATGCTGAGTTGGCAGGTCGTCTGGACGTCAGTGACAGTACGGTTCCTGTGCTTGAATCTGCGTTGGTGTCTTCGTGTCGTATTCCATGTGCGCAAACGAATAGTGTCAATAGCAGCAACAGAACCGTTCATGTGAGTATGGGGCTAAGCGCAATAGGTGCTTCATAAGATGTCGAGGCTTTTTCCATTTTATGTGGATGGAGAAGTGGTCAGTTGTCTTCACCGTATTGGATCCCTATGCGAGCTTGGCCACAAGATCAAGGTGGTTCTAGCACGAGCACATAGGCTAGCACTTGCTGTCGCTTTGATTCGTTATTGATGTGAAGGCTGGTGAACATTCGCACGCTGCATGACTCAGGAAGTGCGCTCTTTGCATGCAAAGGTGTGGGGTGTAGAATGTGCATTTTGTTGTAGCTAATGCATGTAGGCTCAGGCCAGCACTTAGCTTGTGTGTTGCAGTGGGATGGGTAGCACTGTTGTTATGTGCAGGCGCAAGGGGAGTAGCAGGCTGCGCACTGCATACAAAGTGTGCTACACTTGGATGCTCATATATTGTCTATTGCACTGGCCATATCTGAAATCCACAATTGGAGGACCGATTTCCATCCGTGTTCAGGAGAGCCTATGCACCTTCCAGTGGCTGGAGTTGTTTGATGTTTCGCTGTTGTAGATTGTGCCGGATATGCTCTGATGGTGTGCATTTGCTAATGCTGGTCTGTGTTGGTGATGTGCAGAAAGTGGGTAGTGCAAACGAGGTGCGGTTTGGGTGTGGGGGCGGATATGCAGCCAATGTGTCGTAGGTGTTGTTTGGTACCAGTGGTCCTTTAGACATCTGGTGCGGAGTGTTGTGGAGACTCGCAGGCATGTTTGCGTTTAGGCGACTGTGGCAGGAGGATGCTGAGTTGGCAGGTCGTCTGAACGCCAGTGGCAGTACGGAACCTGTGGCTAAATCTGCGTTGGTGTCGTCGTGTCGTATTGCATGTGCTCAAAGCAACAATGTCAATAGCAGCAATAGAACCGCTAATGTGAGTAAGGGGTTTCGCGGACTTGATGGTTTATAAGATGCACAGGCGTGGTCTATGGCATGTGAATGGAAAAGTGGTCAATTGTTTCCAGCTTATCCAATCCTTATGCGAGCGTGGTCAAAAGACTAGAGTGGTTCTAGCACGAGCACATAGGTTAGCACTTGCTGTCGCTTTGGTGCGTTATTGATATGGAGGCTGGTGAACATTTGCACGCTGCATGACCCGGGAGGTACGCTTTTTATGTCAACAGATGTGCGGTGTAGGATGTGCATCTCGCCGTAGCTAATGCATGTAGGCTCAGGCCAGCACCTAGCTTCTGTGCTGCAGTTGTATGGCTAGCACTGTTGTTATGTCCAGCCTCAGGGGGAGGAGTAGGATGCACACTGCACGCAAAGTGTGTTTCACTTGAATGCTCACATATTATCTATTGCAGTGACTGAAGTTTCGCGCGACAATTGGAGGACCGAGCGGCATCCTTGTTGAGGAGCGCCTATGCTTCTTCCAGTTGTTGTAGTTGTTTGATGTTTCGCTGTTATACGTAGTGCAGGTTTTGCGCTGATGGAGCGCATATGCTAATGCTGGTCTGCGTTGGCGATATCCAGCTAGTGGGTTGTGCAAGCGAGGTGCGGTTTGGGTGTGGGGGCGGACATGCAGCCAATGTGTCGTAGGTGCTGTTTGGTACCACTGGTCCTTTAGACATGTGGTTCGGAGTGTTGTGGAGACTGGCAGGCGTCTTTGCGTTTAGGCGACTGTGGCAGGAGGATGCTGAGTTGGCAGGTCGTCTGGACGTCAGTGACAGTACGGTTCCTGTGCTTGAATCTGCGTTGGTGTCTTCGTGTCGTATTCCATGTGCGCAAACGAATAGTGTCAATAGCAGCAACAGAACCGTTCATGTGAGTATGGGGCTAAGCGCAATAGGTGCTTCATAAGATGTCGAGGCTTTTTCCATTTTATGTGGATGGAGAAGTGGTCAGTTGTCTTCACCGTATTGGATCCCTATGCGAGCTTGGCCACAAGATCAAGGTGGTTCTAGCACGAGCACATAGGCTAGCACTTGCTGTCGCTTTGATTCGTTATTGATGTGAAGGCTGGTGAACATTCGCACGCTGCATGACTCAGGAAGTGCGCTCTTTGCATGCAAAGGTGTGGGGTGTAGAATGTGCATTTTGTTGTAGCTAATGCATGTAGGCTCAGGCCAGCACTTAGCTTGTGTGTTGCAGTGGGATGGGTAGCACTGTTGTTATGTGCAGGCGCAAGGGGAGTAGCAGGCTGCGCACTGCATACAAAGTGTGCTACACTTGGATGCTCATATATTGTCTATTGCACTGGCCATATCTGAAATCCACAATTGGAGGACCGATTTCCATCCGTGTTCAGGAGAGCCTATGCACCTTCCAGTGGCTGGAGTTGTTTGATGTTTCGCTGTTGTAGATTGTGCCGGATATGCTCTGATGGTGTGCATTTGCTAATGCTGGTCTGTGTTGGTGATGTGCAGAAAGTGGGTAGTGCAAACGAGGTGCGGTTTGGGTGTGGGGGCGGACATGCAGCCAATGTGTCGTAGGTGTTGTTTGGTACCACTGGTCCTTTAGACATCTGGCTCGGAGTGTGACTGGAGACTGGCAGGCGTCTTTGCGTTTAGGCGACTGTGGCAGGAGGATGCTGAGTTGGCAGGTCGTCTGGACGTCAGTGACAGTACGGTTCCTGTGCTTTAATCTGCGTTGGTGTCTTCGTGTCGTATTCCATGTGCTCACAGAAGCAGTATCAGCAGCAGCAATAGAACCATTTATGTGAGTATGGGGCTGAGCTCAATACGTGCTTTATAAGATGTCGAGGCTTTTTCCATGGCATTTGGATGGATAAGTGGTCGTTGTTTTTAGCTTATGAAGTCGCCTTGGTCGTTGGCCCATAAGACTAGAGTGTTTCTAGCATGGGCACATCTGCTAGCACTTGCTGTCGCTTTGGTGCGTTATTGATATGGAGGCTGGTGAACATTCGCACGCTGTATGGCTTAGGCTCGTTGCATGCAAAGGTGTGGGGTGTAGGATGTGCTTTTTGTTGTAGCTAATGCATGTAGCCTCAGGCCAGCGCCTAGCTTCTGTGTTGCAGTGGAATGGGTAGCACCGTTGTTGTGTGCAGGCGCAGGGGGAGGGGTAGGATGCACACTGCATGCAAAGTGAGTTTCACTTGAATGCTCATATATTGTCTATTGCAGTGGCCGAATCTGAAAGCGACAACTGGAAGAACGATGTGCATCCTTGTTCAGGAGCGCCTATGCACCTTCCAGTGGCTGGAGTTGTTTGATGTTTCGCTGTTGTACGTAGTGCAGGCATTGCGCTGATGGAGCGCATATGCTAATGCTGGTCTGTGTTGGTGATGTGCAGAAAGTGGGTAGTGCAAACGAGGTGCGGTTTGGGTGTGGGGGCGGATATGCAGCCAATGTGTCGTAGGTGCTGTTTGGTACCACTGGTCCTTTAGACATGTGGTTCGTAGTGTGACTGGAGACTCGTGGGCGTCCGTGCATTTAGGCGACTGTGGCAGGAGCATGCTGAGTTGGCAGGTCGTCTGAACGTCAGTGACAGTAGGGTTCCTGTGCGTTGATCTGCGTTGGTGTCTTCGTGTCGTATTGCATGTGCTCAAAGCAACAATGTCGACAGCAGCAACGGAACCGCGAACGTCAGTAAGAGGTTTAGCGGAATTGATGGATTATAAGATGCACAGGCTTTTTCCATGGCATTTGGATGGAGAAGTGGTTAGTTGCTTCCAGATTATCCAATCCTTATGCGAGCTTGGCCATAAGATCAAGGTGGTTCTAGCACGAGCACATAGGCTAGCACCTGCTGTCGCTTTGATCCGTTATTGATATGGAGGCTGGTGAACACGTGCATGCTGCATGACTCAGGAAGTGCGCTCTTTGCATGCAAAGGTGTGGGGTGTAGAACGTGCATTTTGTTGTAGCTAATGCATGTAGGCTCAGGCCAGCACCTAGCTTCTGTGCTGAGGTGGAATGGCTAGCACCGTTGTTGTGTGCAGGCGCAGGGGGAGGAGTAGCCTGCGCACTGCATGCAAAGTGTGTTGAACGTGCATGCTCACATATTATCTATTGCAGTGCTGAATGTGAAAGCGACAGTTGTTGGACCGAGCGGCATCCTTGTTCAGGAGCGCCTATGCTCCTTCCAGTTGTTGTAGTTGTTTGATGTTTCGCTGTTGCACGTAGTGCAGGTTTTGCGCTGATGGTGTGCATATGCTAATGCTGGTCTGCGTTGGCGATATCCAGCTAGTGGGTTGTGCAAGCGAGGTGCGGTTTGGGTGTGGGGGCGGACATGCAGCCAATGTGTCGTAGGTGTTGTTTGGTACCACTGGTCCTTTAGACATCTGGCTCGGAGTGTGACTGGAGACTGGCAGGCGTCTTTGCGTTTAGGCGACTGTGGCAGGAGGATGCTGAGTTGGCAGGTCGTCTGGACGTCAGTGACAGTACGGTTCCTGTGCTTTAATCTGCGTTGGTGTCTTCGTGTCGTATTCCATGTGCTCACAGCAGCAATATCAGCAGCAGCAATAGAATCGCTTATGTGAGTATGGGGCTAAGCGCAATAGGTGCTTTATAAGATGTCGAGGCTTTTCCCATGGCATTTGGATGGATAAGTGGTCAGTTGTTTTTAGCTTATTAAGTTGCCTTGGTCGTTGGCCCGTAAGACTAGAGTGTTTCTAGCATGGGCACATCTGCTAGCACTTGCTGTCGCTTTGATTCGTTATTGATATGGAGGCTGGTGAGCATTTGCACGCTGCATGACTCAGGAAGTGCGCTCGTTGCATGCAAAGGTGTGGGGTGTAGGATGTGCTTTTTGTTGTAGCTAATGCATGTAGCCTCAGGCCAGCACCTAGGTTGTGTGTTGCAGTGGTATGGCTAGCACTGTTGTTATGTGCAGCCCTATGGGGAGGAGTAGGCTGCACCCTGCATGCAAAGTGTGTTTCACTTGGATGCTCCCTTATGAGCTATTGAAGTGGCCGAATCTGAAAGTGACAATTGGAGGACCGAGCGGCATCTTTGTTCATGAGAGCCTAAGCTCCTCCCAGTGGCTGGAGTTCTTTGATGTTTGGCTGTTCTAGATTGTGCTGGATATGCTCGGATGGTGTACATTTGCTAATGCCGTTCTGCGTTGGCGGTGTCCGGCAAGTGGGTTATGCAAGGCCAGTGTGGAATGGCTTTGGATTAGCACAAGCCGGAATTGTATTGTAGGTGTTGTTTGGTACCACTGGTCCTTTAGACATGTGGTGCGGAGTGTGACTGGAGACCCGCAGGTGTCCCTGCGTTTAAGCGATTGTGGCAGGGCGATGCTAAGTTGGCAGGTCGTCTGGACGCCAGTGGCAGTACGTTTCCTGTGCTTTAATCTGCGTTGGTGTCGTCGTGTCGTATTCCATGTGCTCAAAGCAACAATATCAATGGCGGTAATATATTTTTTTATGCGAGTATGGGCTATGCGGAATTAGCGCTTCGTACGATGTGGAGATTTGTCCTGTGGCGTGTGTTTGGAGAAGCGGTCAGTTGTTTCAGCTTATGAACTCTCCCTCCTCGTTGGCTCATGAGACTAGAGTGGTTCTAGCACGAGCACATAGACTAGCACTTGCTACCGCTTTGATGCGTTATTGATATGGAGTCTGGTGGACATTTACACGCTGCATGACTCAGGAAGCACGCTCTCTGCGTCCACAGATGTGGGGTACAAATGGTGATTTTTCCTGCAGCTAATTGACGTAGGCTTAGGCCAGCACCTAGCTTGTGTGCTGCAGTGGGATGGCTAGCACTGTTGTGTGCAGTCGCACGGGGAGCAGTGGGCTGCTCACTGCACTAGAAAACTGTTTCACTTGGGTGTTTAGATCCACTTGTTTCAGTGGCAGAATCTGAAAGCAACACTTGGAGGACCGAGCGGCATCCTGGTTCTGCAGAGGCTGAGCACCTTCGACTGGCTGTAGTTCTTTGAAGTTTCGCTGTTTTAGATTGTGCTGGATATGCTCTGATGGCGCGGATTTGCTAATGCCGGTCTGCGTTGGCGATATCCAGCAAGTGGTTGTGCAAGCCAAATCCGGTTTGGGTGTGGGTCCGGAGAAGCCGGCAATGTGTCTTATGTGTTGTTTGGCATCTCGGGCGCTTGAGATTTGTGCTCCCGGTTTTTCGGATTAGCCACGCAGGCGTTTGTGCGTTTAGGTGACTCAGGCAGGACGTTATGGAATCGTCGGTGTCTAGGATAGGCGCTGAAATGTGCGGGTCTGTTGAGTAAAGCTGTGCACGTGTCGTCTTGTCGCGTTGCATGTGCTCAGAGGACCAATATCCGTACCATAGATTGCAGTGGACATGCTACTATGGAGCCAACCGGAGTGGTGCCTTATTAAATGTGGGATATTGTTCCCTGGCTCAGTTTTGGAGCAGTACTCATGTGTTTTCAGCGTATGGAGTTTTAATGCCCATTCCCGATAGCAGTCGAGTGGTTCTAGCATGCTCACATTGTCTAGTGCCCACGCATCCACGCTGAATCGGTTTTGGGGCTATCAAGCGTTTGCAGGGTACATAAGGTGTTTGGGTAAACATAGGTCCTCAAAATGTGTAACTACATGTTGGGAGTGTTCTGAGCAGCATGGGTTGCCATTATGGCGGCTACGCATAAGTTTTTGCCGTTCGATTGGTCTGGCTCCGTACCGATGAAATGAATATCTGCTTGCACTTGTATGCTGCGGTTTCGTTCCATGTTTTCGCTCTAGCTGAAGGGTAAGAGAAGTGCTTCCTCTTCAGTGCACTCGAAGAACTCCAAAGTGTGCTGCAGCTGCGGCTGCTGTCAGCGGCTTTTCTACGTGTATTCAGCCTGCCAGCAATGTTTTTGCCTAGTTATGTTTGGACGCATGATGTAACGACGACCGTCAAAGGAATGGGTTGCGAAAAGATGTGTAGCATTTAACATGGTATCCTTTTGCTAATTCTATGCAAAATTACAGTATCACAAATCATCTCTGTGTTTGTGTGCTATTTACCCACCTAATTTAACTTGCTCTTGTGCGCACTTCAGGACGGCCTGCTGTGGGCTAGTCTGTCGCTTGTGCAGGATTCTGATTACATTTTGTTTGCACTGCGTCTGGTCATAAGCTAAAGGCATGAGCGCACCTGTGTAACATATAAACATGGTGCTAGCATATGCTGTTGCTACTAGCTGCTTCTGACCCAGTGAGGCTTCTGGACAGGAGGTTTTATTCTCGGTGGGCAATCTGAAGCCTCATAGCGCACGCAGGACCCATGCTCATCTCTTCAGAAGCAGCAATAGCACACAATCTCATTAGTACGCGTTGGTGCAGGATGGCTAGAGATTTCCGGCAATAGTCTGAACTAGAAGTCTACTCGAAGTCATGGAGTTGAGGACCTTATGTGAAAAGCCGCCGGTAGCAGCCCATTGAGCACGGGTCACACCTCGTATGCATAGACATTTGTCACCACTTGAGATTCCGTTTTTAATGTCCAGCGGCCTTCGGTTGGTGTATGGTCAAATGCTGACTGCATTGTAGACCCTCCGCAAAGTGTATCTCCAGGAACTGTCAATGTGACATGTAAGATCAGTGCCCGCGAGCGAAGATCAGCATGTACTCTAGCGCCAAATCTGGTCAGAAGATTCGACCACCATGAAGCCGCTGCAGCTGTTCACATTCCGCTGTTAGCTTTGATGCGGGATATGTGGTCATGTCGCGCTGTCGCTCATGCGCGGCTGCTTTGGGGCGATCCACAGAGTGAGGCTGCGCTTGCAACGCACGGTTTTGGTACGGGTAGGCGGCAGCAATTATTGTGTAATGGATGTTGTATGCCTCCACTACGGCCTGCGTTTGTGGTTTTGAGTATGTTTGCAATAAGATAAGAGCGTTTTCCCTAGTTCCTGTATGATTTGCTGCTCTTCATCGGTTTCCGTGCGCAGCAGAATTCATGAAGTGACAGATGTGTCGCAGTCAATAGTGGTGGTGCTGGTCTTCTTGATGTTGACAGTCGTGCGTTTGTGCAGACGTCTGCACCACATCTGTGCTGTATTTCGGGTTTTCCTTTCGAGGTTGGGCCTTGCGTTGAATGCGTGAATGTGGCATGAAGACGACTGGTGTGCCTGCGGACGTAGCTTTGCTCTGTGGTTTTTGTTTGAAGATAGTCTCAGTTGTTTCCCAGTTCACAAGCTTGGTGTGTGCATACTTCATACTTCGAGACCCTAAAAGCGATGTATATTGGTGTGGCTGCACCGTACCTGAAACACTTGAGCCTGCCCTGGGTTCAAAGTCAAGGTGTGTGCGCTTCTACACATTGCATGGCCAGGAAAGAGTGTATCCAGTTAGAATACCTTTTTTAGACGACTCAGGGAGGATACGATAGGCTTATTGAAGCTAGCACATGTGTTTGCAGCAGGAATGCATATTTATACCGTCGAGGTAAAGTTTTACTTCGAATAAATATTCTTTGACTTGTTACGAAAACCAAATGCAACGGGATACGAATCCAATAATTTTGTGTTTTGTGAGCAACTTCTTCACACTGTATGCATATCTCTGAGAGGCGTTTATGCGTCAGTCGGTGTCATGTGTTGTGGTAATTTAGTATGAGCCGCCAACTGCGTGAAAATGCGATGTTCCTCGAATGCGAATGTAATAATGTATACAGGGCTTTGAGATGCATACCATGATTAGCCGCGGTGAGCTGGGAGGCTTCCATTTTTACGCTTATGCGCAACACCGGTAAGGCGTTTACAAACTTCAGCAAGGAGGCCTAGCATTAGGACATCAATAACGCGTTGCAATTTAGGTGCGTACAGCTCTTTTCTAGTTCAGGGCAGTAACGAGATCTTGAAATGCGAACGTAGGAGCAGACGGCAGACGAACTGCAGGAAAAAAAACGTCCGCCGGTGCAGTGAATTTATTGTGAACGACAGATTTGCAAAGAATACCGATTTTCTGAGTAGTTTATAGTTCGTCCACCAGTGGGGCAGCTGGACCAAGTGCGCTTGAGAGGACTGAAGCAATGATTGGTCAGAGAGGAACAGTGATGTTAACAAGAGCAGTAATGATGTGTGATGTTGTGACGGCGAGGCTATGACAGTGATAGGTGCAATCAATCATTCGTGTAGAAGCAGTTACAGATAGGACGGCCTGCACGTTGTTGCTTACTCCAGCAGAGGTTCACGTGCTACCGGGGTTGCACATAATTTCCGAGGTCTTCCTAGAATTTTACAGGGCTCTTCTACTTTTGTTAAGCATAGTATCCTACCTGGTGAATTCGCCGGCCTCTTCCCTAGATGTACAATTTTCTCCAGTGCATGTTTTGGTGCCAGCAACACAGTTATGGAATGCCGAAAACCTTTAAGCTCAGCGCCTGTCCTCACTCGAAGCTAGAGATCAGAACAAGATGGTTGGAAACTTATCTCTATTATTCGCTTAACTCTACGACGGGCGGGGCTTCAGTTGTTGGGCCACAGCTAGGTCGCGCACCAGTGTGAGCCTATTTAGCACGTTAACAGGCAATGTGCTTTCGCTGCATATGTCCTGCGGCTCCGACGTGTCTCAGGTTTATTCATAATTTGAGCAGGGTCGTCTCGAACTCAGTACGGATACGTGGTTTCCGATTGTTTGTGGAGCATCTGCAAAGGCCCGTAAGAGATTTACAGCGTCTACAAGCATTCCACACGCATCATTCCATGAAGTATTTGCTTGTTGCTCGCCCGTATGTCAGTAGACTAGTGGACCTTTCACTCCTTGCTGTACCGCTTTTACAGCATCATCTCTTCTATTCAGTTTCAGTACTTTACATCTACAGAAAGGACACATTACCCGTGGGATGGAGGAGAAAGACTATGCTTGCCTATACCTTTGCAAACAGACACATAAATGAGGCTTTTATTATTCTTATTAGCCGGATCAGCACATGCGACCGTGTGGTTTTTCAAGCATACAGACTGCGAGCCGCTGTAATTTAGATAGATATATCTTTTGTGCACATTCTATCTACGACACACCGATTACAATATTAATCGGTAGAAGAACGCTTCAAAAAATGCAATATGGCTTGTTATTTTGCATGCCTCACGGTGGAACCGCAACGCTGTGGATCTTTGTGTCAAGCCACAAGAGGGCCATACGCTTGGTTTGCTCTAACGTGTAAGCACATTGCTGAGCGCAACTGATTGGCTCCTCCACTGGTGTAATGTACGTGTACGCCATTGGCATAGTGCTACGAATATAGTTACCTTGTTGATTTCCAGGTTTTATTCAGGCTTGAGGGCTTGACAAATTGCATTTTCATGACACTCAGGAGCAAATGAATATGATTTCTTGCACCAAACCTAATGTTCCAGCACGTTGGAGGTGCGCCTAGCGTTGCTGGTGAGCGTGCAGCACTGTTCCAGCATCAATCACATGTTGAGGACATAGTTTTGCTTGGCACTTTACTGACAAATGGCTGAGCAATGCAAGCCTTTAAGTGACCCAGTAGCGTAATCCACTTCTTGTCCGAACCGCCAGCGCCACCCCCACTGACAAAAAAGGCTCCATATGGGAATCTCACCATGCACAATTCCGATCAGTATGCAATCAGCTTCTAGGCAAAAGGCATTTTAGCAGTATTCTCCAAGAGCATCAGACCCTACGGATATAATGCATAGCGTTGGTATACTCGAAGGTAAGCATGGTTGGAAAAGGCTAAGCGTACGTTCGCTGAAGGCTTTGTGGCCTTTCCGAAAACCGCAGATGCTGCGTGCTGAAGGCGTGTATAGCGGCCGCATCTGTAACCGTGCTGCTCGATTATTGAGGCATCATATCCTCTGCAAATGATGCAAACATCTATTTGCCTGTGGAAAATGAATGAAAAGTGCGCTGAATCACCTTGTTTGTTTTACAGTATCTGCGGACTAAATGTGCGAACTTGTAAAGAAGGTGGTGCTTGGATGCAGAGCCCGCTTTGCGTAGATGTGTGTACACCAGCAAGTCTGCTTATCAGTAGTGCTTTGCACACCTTAATGCAAGTGTGAAAATAGCATGTACATTCTTGTGTGCACCAAATTCGTTTACTAAGTAGACAAGCTTTTGCTGGGACCACGCCTGTTGTGCTCTCTAATTTTGCATCTCTGATGTAATGAGGAGAAATTATCAGTATTGTAAACAATCTCATGCTGCTTGCTCTAAAAGTGCACGTTCTGTGTGGTTATAAAAGGGGACGATGGATTGTTGCAGGGGCAGCAGGAAATACATCCTCCGCCTCAAGTTAGTTGAAACTGGCAACAGTTGATTTCAGGGCTAGTCGAAGAGCCCTTCTTTTATCTTTGCGTATACGCGACCTCAGCATTTAAAAGTGCTTTGGCACAGTGAGTGCGTTTACGTGTTGCCTTGGTGTGGTACATTGTCTCTGACTCCTAGCGGTTCGATGTAAATTTGTGATTTTCATACTCACGTTACTGTGTCCTAAAAATTTTCGTACACTAGAAACACGCTGCAGGCCTTGTTTCGTCATACTGCAATAGGTCATATTATACAGCGCTTATCTGCACGACTAATCAGCTTCAGAACCTCACAGAACAATCACGTGATTCCTGATCTATGTATCGGCACCGCGCCTATCTGAAACGGCAAACAGTGGTCCATGGCCAACTTGGTGGGCTCCAAAAGCGTAGATTAACAAGCGATTGCCTTGCTATTCATACAAGACAGCCCTTAGAGGCTTCTACATATGTAGAAATGCCTGTTTGAAATGGGCGCATCATGAGCAACATATGCACCTACCAACATCAGTAGGAACGGAAGAGGCAAGTATAATGCGGTCAACAATACAGGGATGGGAAGCGCAAGCAAACGGAGAAGTTGCATGACGAGGAAATCAAGCGGCCTCCCCGAAACTGGTGGCTCTTGCCATGCACTGCAGCCCTCTCTAGTGAAACATTAACGTAACGTGCTTTAGGGCAATAAGTATATGTTTTCAGCTTCCAAAGCACAACAACAAAGATAAATAACCACTTAAGAATTTCCTCTTAGTACTTGGTGACTGTGCTGTGGCAGCATTCACAACTGAGTCTCTTCGAGTCCGCTTCCCAGTTTCGTCGCAAATTTTTTCTCATATCAAACGCATTGATCGGTGAAAGGTGACAAGTTAGTCAGCGACAGAAGCGGGTGCTGGCCTTGAGAATTTCTACTTAGATCTGAGGGGAAATATGTGAAGAGCTGGTAGTCGGTATTGTAGAGCACAAAGCTTTGGTTTTCAGTTCCAAGGTCTCACGTGCATGACGAGTGGTTTAGCACTGCTACTGCGGCAATGCAGTGCAGTTCAGTCTTTGATACTCTTTCGTGAGCGGACGCTTGAGGAGAGGTTGCCTGCAACCTTCGATTTTCGAGGCCGTCTTCAAGACGTCTTGCCGTGTTTGGCAGGTGGTGAGTAGAACTGGACACTACGTATCAAGGCTTTGTTACGATCGATGCTTTGAAGCTTAATGGGCCTGGATTGCACGAGTTTGACTGCGTCTGTACAGCGCGCGGTGTCGCATATCATATCTCTACTTTACCCTCTACCTCGGGCGCTTTAGAGTTTTGATCACATTGGCCACGGGAAGGGGCAGCACTTTTGTATTGTCCAGTACAGAGCCACTTGGGGAGTCAGCACGGGCTTCACAAAAACGTAGAGGGACGATATCAAGCCGTTTAAAGAAGCTAACAAAATTTTCTATCTTAACGTTTACACTGCTGGAGAACCGGCGTCTACTATTATCTGATTTCATTGAAAGGTTAGAAAAGGATCAATTGAAAGTTATTGCCCACTCAGAGGTGGAGTTAGCGAGTCTACAGAGGCAATTCGTTGAGATGAGAGCAAATCCAATGAGTCCATTCCCTTGTCAGTCTCTCGTACACGAAGACGGAAGTGGTATGTAAGATTTCTTGAACATGATAGCGACATACCTTCTAGAGGGAGGAACCAAACTTACTCAGTGGGACACTGAAAGCACCTAAAGCGTCTTTCATTGCACTATTGGCTAATCCTGGGTATACCGGGACGAATATGGAGGATTGAAAAGTTCCCCTAGGAAAACACCTCTTGAGGCACTTTCGTAGGAATAGACGAGGGGTGAAGGTTAAACTGGCCCAAAACAAGATAGATCATGATATATACTTTGTGGGGCCTTTACTGCTTGTTTACCAGGGCATTGTGTCACAGTCCGAAGATGCCTTTGGCAAATACTTAGCCAGCCTGTCAGAAGAAACACAAAATGAACGACACAAAGCGCTCCTTGATTCAAAGGACGCTGCAGCTACGTTTTGAAGTCAAAGACCCTTGGTACCAGTTGTGCGCAGGATGCTGCGGATACTGTCATCACATAGGAGATGTGCGACGCCAGAATTAACAGGGGGGACCCGAAATAGACGAGCGAGTACTCAATGACACTACGTTGAAATTTGTAGCGAAAGATGCGGGCAAGCCTCGACCGAGGAGGATCAACGAGAACGGACCGATGAGGCCTCTGCTACGCAATAACACAGGACAGTTTGGAAAAAAATGATTGCTGCGGAATCGCGTTTAGTGAATTTTAGGAGAGTTGTGCCGCAATCATAGAGGCAAGGACTACGGTGGCGCCGATTGCTCAGCGTGAGCCATCCAGGGAAGAGCCACTCATCAGGGCACCATTTAGCGCGGACAAAAAACAAAAGCCTTCAATTTGTCGAGCACCAAAGTAATGGTAGACGCAATCACTAGAGCAACCATGCTGCGCATGAATTAATATGTTCCGTCGCCAACGGACCCAACACCACCCTAGTCTCGCCAGACTGAAGGCAACGTCTGTGTTCCCAGAGGATAGACCGAGAAGGAACCAGGGAGACCAAAGCAGAAATGCCATTGGTATGTCTAACTAAATTGTGTTTACTAGGGTATGATGAACCGAAGCTTGGAGATATAGGACTAAGGGCTATCAACGCATAGATGGAAGTACGTCAGAGACGAAAGCAGGCAGTCGTGTTAACGGGGATCACTGTACAGTATTCGAAGGTGAGGATGAGCAGACGGTAGCCTGGAAATGTCATTGACGCTTGTGAGCTACTATGTGTCACCAGGCGCATAGCAGAGTTGTTTCTCGGCATAGTGGAGCACCAGCATGAAGCGCTGTAATACAAGGGAGTATCCAGACGCCTGATTAGCTCAGCACTGGTGCAGCGCCTGGTCCTGGATGACGGCTTCCCACGTCACGAGGGTGGCTGTAACTCGGCTAGCAGGCAAAGCTCGCAAATAAATCTTATTACTACGTGGCCATCTATGTGGTGGGCATATTATTTTAGGGTGAATACCTGGTAGACCCTCTTACATGTGACTTTATTGAGGCTATTCTGGCTTAGCAGATATCAGATATAATGGTACTTCTGTTCATATACGTTCCTTGGAGATGTGAAGTTCCACTGGTGTGACCTGCCAATGCTGCTGCGGGAGGGGTTCGCTGGAGGCACGTAACCTCACCTCCAGGACTTACTCAGAAACTACAGCAAACCAGGCATACGATGCTCTTGCCCAACAGGTTGCTCTCATGTCGATTGCGGAGGCATTAGCTTTACCGCAACCGCCTTCTGAGCGCTACAAGCCATTCCTAAAGCCAAATGCATTCGTATCACCAGCCGCACTTCAGCAGGCGCCCACCAGCACTGCAAAGCTCTAGTTGGCATTGCAGTCCTCGATTCTGTTCTCACGATACCTGCTCCTGTGAATGAAGCGGTGGATTCGCTTTTTAAACGCTTTCAGGGGGTTTTGCTCTGTGTTCGTTGAGCATCAGCGTACTCTCGGTTCAACTGTCTCAACTCGCGAACCCCCCCCACTTTGCCGGAGGTGGGCGAGGCCCACAGAGCGTCGGTGTGGCCTAGTGCACTGCTAATCACACGTATATGGGTTTTGCATTCCAGTTAGATTAAGCTTAGAAACTACCGTCGCAGGTGCTGGTCTCCCGTCGAGCCAAAAGACGTCTTCTTACCAGTTGCCGTGCAAAGGGGCTGACTTCAAAGCGTCCTGTTGATAGCCAAATATATGTATCGGCGAGACTACGAACCTCCCTGCTGATTAACGTGAACTCCATAGTGCGATTGCTACACACTACCCGTGAAGTGCTGGGTGCCGCGCTAAATTTTTCGACGCTTTCCATAGAAGCCGGTCTTTTTCAGATAAGGTTTGCACCAAATCCGGACAGGTAGCAGACTGATTTCTGTTAAGTAATGCGTCTCTTTGAACTTCAGGTGATGTAGTTCGGTATCCAAGATGCACGCGCCTTGACGAAGATTAATATCAATGCATTTCTCCAAATAGTGTTGGCCCAATGAGTAGTTGCCTCTTTTGACGACATTCGTATATAGAGTGTGAACCCAGTCTCTCACGTGCAGCCGTTATGGCTATTGCTGAGCACCTCCTAGTAATATCTCTGTACTACCAGTTCAGAACTTACAAGGTACGAAAGCAGGAGTTCGAGTACTTTGGCTACACCATCGGCGGGCCGGAAGTTAAGGGCTCAGCTGGAGACATCATGCAATTTTAATCTGTTCAGAGCTACCACCGCACGAGACGCAGGTGCAACAGTCCTTCGGGACTGCCAAACATGGCGCACATTCGTGACGCCCGAGTTCGCCGTCGTCGCATGGCCGCTCGAAGCATATGACACTTCCTGGGTCCCACCGCATACGTCCGCTGTGAAAAACTTAAAACGCGGCTGGTCGACTATACGGTTTGCCCAAGTCCCCGACTTTACCAGACCTGATGACCTTAAAGAAACTGCATCAAACTATGCCTGAGGCTCAGTATTTGAACGCGACGACAACCAAGCGTTGTTTGAGCCAGATTACAAATTTTTTACTGCAGTTGTACCCCATATCCACCCAAAAGGCTCAGATGTTATTCAGCGCTTTGAATCCGTGGGTATACGTACGTCCCTGTGCAATGGCTTACCCCACACCTCACACCAGGATTTGACCTACTTGCAGCAGTCAACACCTCTAATCCACAATCAAAAGACATGGAGCATTGGGTCGATATCCTGGACAAATTCCAGAATCTCATGATGAACTATCTAAAAGGCGCGCGATACTATATTGTGGACGCTCTCGCCCGCCATCCGCACTTTGCCCGTGATGGAGATGCCCTGCATCTGTTCGTCACTCCTTGCATCGCTTCCTACGGGTGAATGACCGCCATTACTGAAGCCGCTGATGCGCTAGAACAGCAGCGCGGGAATCGGGGCTGTCAGGAAGCTGATGTGGAGGTGCCTGCTTACTAAGGGGTTCAAGCGGCCCCCTTCAAAACTCCCCCTTCCCAATTGAGCCAGTGTCACAAATCGAGGCACCAAAGCGGGAGATCGATATGCCCTTCTGCACCGGAGTGTTCAACTGCAGGAACGTAATTGCTCAACACCGGTGAAAGGCAGACCTTGAACAGCGAGGACTTACCTTCTTTGTCCCTTGATGATGACCCGATACGAGCTCAAGCTTGGGCTGCTTAATCCAACTGGCCCGACCCCATCGAACCTTCCAAAGTGATGCAGTGGCAAAAAACGAGGGGGGTTATTCTTACTTGAAATCAGGAACAGAAAGCACTTCGTCTCATCAGTCATTCTCTGCGCATTTGCATACTACATGTGGCGCATTCGCATCCCTCCGCTACCTAGGTTCTATGTGTTGTTCGGAGCCATGACCACGTCATTGCCTGCAGACGTCTTGCTTGCAAACGATGTAGTCACGTTAAGCTAAACCTCATCACTAATCTCCCTTTTAGAATGCTCGGTACTATGCGAACTTATTTTAGTGCCCGTGGGGTGTGCTGTGGCGAGCCTGCAAGGTATTTATCCAGAGGCCAGGCAGCTTACATTAGCCACCCCGCATTGCTTTCAAACTTTTTTGTCACGTTAAGCTAGACTTTATCACGGAATCCTTTTCTACGATGACAACAACAGTTCACCTTCCGTCTAGAACACTGATTTATAAGACGACGCAGTTCATTTTGACTACCAAGGCTAGTTCAACAGCGAATACGGTTCAATTGGCCGCATCTCGCCCATTTTGATTTCGTGGGGTTTCAAAAGTCCGTTTTGATCAGGGCCCACGATGTCACCCTGACAAGTGAAAGAGTCTATGCCAGCCTTTGACCGTCAAGCGGATGGTGGCATCCGCATATTACCTTTAAAGGGGCGGTGCAAAGAATTCATGGACAGACGTGCTGCGGAGTTTGATTCCTTAATCCGACGGGAGCAAGTGTTAGATCGTGCTTCTCGCTTCTGCGGTCTCATACAGTACCATCGGTGACGAGTGAGTATCATAATACGGCATCACCAATTGACACGCTTGGGAGTGTCGCGCCAACACTCACGCCCAACGACCAAGTGCTACAGGCAATTGTGTGAGCCGACCTAGAGCCATATACTTCATGCGAAACGACAGCAAAAGCTTTGAACTGATTTCGGGCTAGGGAAAGCTGAGGCTACTATCGGTTGCGAAGTGTGGATTAGTACCCCTAATGTTCCGAGTGTGTCCATCTGCTCTAAACTTGGGTCCTATTACTGCGAACCGATTTCGCTAGTCTAGCAGGTTTGCAAGGCTGCCGAAAGCGGTGCCGTACCTCCCTGAGACAGGCGCCACGATGTTTCCCGCATCGCCACGCATGAGAGCTCGATTAGGCGGTATTCAAATGACGTTCAAAAAGCCAGCGGTTCGTCGGCTCTACATTCGGGACACCACAGGGCAGGCATCAGCCACCTACGGAGTAGAATACAGTGTGACCAATAAGAGTAAGGGTGACTCCCTTCGGTATCTGCGCAAATGACGCGCCAAGCCAGAGGACCACGCCACCTGGAAACAGACCCAACCTTACAAAGTGCCGGCTTTCTTCCGCGCCTGGCAGCTCAACCAACTTAAAAGGCCCCGACAGGCAACAGCCGGCTCTGCCAGTTTCCCAGAGGCAAGGGTCATGGGAGGAGAGCAAGTAGCTGAATCATCGCAGCCGCTTGAGGGACCTACCAAAATTTCTTTTGGCGAGCAGGCTCTGTAGCATAAATTTACCTGGACGGCAGCTGGAGAGGCAAGCCCCAGGAATTCACAATGATCCCTGCGAGATACACGAAGGACGATGCCCTTGAAGAAAGCTTGCAGTTGACCCCGCTGACGGAACACGCGACGGTCACCAGGGGCGAAAGCTCCTTGCGAGACGAATGAAAGTGTAGTGCAGGACACTAAACTAGCAAGATTTTAGTAGAGAAATAAAGGCATAGACTAATACTGCCAAAACAAAGAGGCTTAAACAAATGAACGTCACCCCTTGGCAATAAGTGGGAGACATGGCCTCCGTGGGGCGTAAATAAGAGGCACAAAGTATCACGTCCAGGATCTAGTGGATGACTTCAAGGTCTAGAGCTCGAACATTAATTTTCTCGTCAACGGCACAAAGTGCTTAGCCGTTTAGTGCTTTCTGCATATCAATAACCTGCCTGCAGTAGTGTAAGTGTGCGCCCAACAGACGCCGAATAAAATGCACCGCCACCCGACCGCTCATTCAGAATGTAAGCGCACTTCCTCTCTAACATAGGGCCCGTCAACAATAGTATCCCCAAAACTTGAAATATGTTGTCTCTTGAGCTGCTAGTGGCGGGCAAGCAAGCAGGAGAAATTGTGTAGGACAATGCAATATTTTCAGAGTATAGCAGTGCCATGGTCAAGTCTCACGGCCATAGTCGATGAGATTGCCATTCAGCACCGCATGCAGTTTTTTTATCAGCTGTCTCATAGACGTTGCGTAAGCATCAGCTTAGCTGCTCTACGATCTGCATGTAGTGCGCTCACCACACTCATCAAATGCAGCTGTGGGTTGCACAAAACGTGCAATGCTTCTTTGTATGTAGAATGCGACCCGACACCGCTGCTTTCCTTTTAGAGACATGACCAGCTTGGCGATCACTGGCACTTCAGTCAGGAAGGAGCCTCATTAAACTGCGCATTGAGTAGGTGCCCGTAAACATGGATACACGTGGTGTCGCCTAGTACAATGCCTGTTGCATTGTTTGGAATTTGGTGAGTGTGTAAAGGTCTGAGCCGCAGATCTAGTAAAAACTGCAACATGCTCGACACCGAGCCAGATAGTCATGATTTAACAATCGGGGATCATCCAAAAAATGTCTAGGTACTAGCTCTCGGCGATGTGAAGGTGTACTTGCGTGGGAGGTGGACGTTTGGCGGCAGGAGGTGTTTGCAACAACTGTCCATATGAGCTTATGAGCTTTTCACCCTGCTGTACAGTTTGCCAGCTCGTTGAAAAGGACACATATCTGCACACAAGAGTGGCATGTAGCAAGTCTGCCTACCTCACGCACCGCGTTTGATGTACCCGATAGCTTCTTTTCCGTTCTGCCCTCGATTCGCATACTCGGTGGCTTAGTTTTTTCTATAAAACAACGTCTCTGCTGGCAGATGAACAAGCAGCCAGCGTTTCGTGGAGGGATTACTGTTACACATCCCAGGGCTGGGTTGGTAGGACATGCTAGTCGTAGGACAGCGTGAATTCAGTAACCATTACGAACAGCTATTTATGAGCTATTTGAGAGAGACTAAATTGGCAGCAGCTGCTCTACGGCTGGCATGGGGTATGTCTAGGAGATTCACCATACGCACTTAAGCACGAAACGGAAACTTCCAACGCGTCGTTGTATCGAGACCGCTCAGCAAGCTTGCGTTTTTGCGGCTTGGAGGCAGGCACTATTAGGTTGGTGTTCACTCCACTCCCGAAAGGGACAAATACCGACCACAGTGCTCACAGCGGACACACTGCCGATTGGGCATGCGGCCTTTAGTTACGACATAGCTCCAATTGTTATAGTAGACGTACTCGCTTGAAGAATTGAGATTTGACGAATGGATGACAGACCGGTACGCGCTTAGCGTAAGTTGGCTGCAGTCTGATAGACCAATAGAATTTGCAGTGTCAAGATCCATTCGCTGTCAGCGATTTGCCAGGCGAGCTCCGTAGAGGTGTTCAACAGCAATGGAGGGAGTGAAGGCTTGTGGAGTCAAAGAACAAATGCAAAGCCTGTGTCAGGTTGCTATTGAGAGTACGCATAGCTGTCGGCTGCTAAAGCATTTTGAAACGTGTCACAACCAATTAGTCGGCTATGATAGCGCGCTTCTATACCCAGAAGCTGTCTAGAAGAGACCAAAATGTTTCTTGATGCGCAGGCCAAGCGGTCGAGACCTCAAACGTTTTTTTCTGCCGACCAGAACTACTGACGATCAAAGTCGATATTCAGGTGCTGTTGAATCACGAGGTAGGCGACGCAATGTGTGAGACCCTTTTAACATGATGCCTTCTGCTTCAGGCTGCAACATTTCCATTTCACGGAACTCGGAGACCACGAAGTTTAGGCATTGGGCGTCGTTTAAAGATTTTCACTCGGTGAATTTAAAGAATTCTAGAGAGGTGCTTATGCAACTACTACCAACAGGCTGTGCTTCCCTCATACGTCAACTCTAAAGCTTTGCCCTGCACAAGAACATGCTATGCGTCGTTGTGTGGAGACTTCTCAGCAGGAAGTTTAGGTGCCTAGGCCTTATGGGCTTGCTGCAAACGCCTTACGGAAGAACACCATCAAAAGCAAACATTGTAGCCTTCCCAACATATATAGCTAACCTGCATCTAATCGAAAACCCATGCGAGTTCTCTTTCGGGGGTTGTGTATGGGTATCAGGCTGTCACGCAATTAATCGCATGGAATCATGCTCTAGAAGAGTAATTTTTAGTATTAGCGCCACACAAATCAAGCAACAGGCCGACACCAAGTACCTGCATGCATTGTGTGAACCAGGAATCAGGTGCTACGGAGAGCTGTGCAATCCTTGACAGCAAAGGTCCCCATTTTGTGTAACGGCAAGCCTCGACATCTTCAACCTTCTAGTAAGCATTCTTTCAAAAAGACAGGTTTTCTTGCTTCCCCTCGATGTTTGTATGAGTATGCAATCGACTATTGGCTTGCGTATTCAAATCCAGACACATTTCACTTCATGCCAAGAGAATTAATTAATCTGGTTGAAACAAGGGGCGAATATGTGGACAGTCTATTTTTGTCGGCGGCGACACACACACTCGGAGTGGCTCAATACGGAGATCTTCTGATTAGAAGAAAGAGGTCGCTTTTTGTATGGAATGTCCTGGTTTTATGGTACTGGAAGGTCCCACAATATGGCCTCAGCAGCACAATGCTCTAGCATATCCTAGTCACTTTGCAGCCAGGTAGGATACAGGGTTATTGAGTATTCCTAGCTCCGTTCACCTCATATATCATCTTAATATGTGCAACCCGTTGTGTACTATGTAAAACTGTGGAACCACAGCTCTCCTGGTAATTCCCACATTGGTATTTGGCGTAGGCACAAGATTTTTGATATCCCTGAATTCAAAGTGCTTCGTGGCTACTCTATTTGGAGGTGGTTGCTTGCATATATATGCGTGGTATGACCTGTTGCTCTGATGCAGTTAAGGACTGTTGAAAAATGGCAAGGAAATTCTTTCGACACGCATGCGTACAGTATATGGTGCCGAGAGCGAACCGCAGTAAAACAATGTAAACATCAGTCAGTAAGAAAGCATCTGATGTGATTCGTATCTAAGTAAAAAATGTCCGAGTCATATATCCTCGCAATCGTCATACAAGGAAAATAATCTTAATTGCTCGTTCGACGATAATTGCTTGAAGTCAATATGTTGCAGTTTGCGAAGATACTGGCACCAAGCGTCGATAAGAGCTCGCGCCTGTTTCTTTTTGCAGCTGCACCTAATGAGGTCTCTTGACAGGGGCACCTGCGTGCAGGGCGGTAGCCGATGATGGGACAATGGCATCACTGAATTGCTGAAGAACGAATACTCAAACAATTTGGCTGCACTTGTTGTTCACAGAAAGGTCAAAGCACATGCAGTAGAATGCGCATGCTTGTGAAATCTGAATTTATCTACTTTGTGATGTATATCTTCACAATATGAGAAAGAATTTTCCTTCAAAATGGCTCTTTGGAGTGCAGCGTGGCTCGTTTACAGGTTAGTTACTTTAAATGATCGAAGGTGTTAACCTAGCTTCACATAAATATTCTGACAGATCCGTGACGCTTGGAGGCGGTCGATTGAGCAGCAAAGAGGTTGTGCACGGAGGTTCAGAGATATGGCAGGTGTATCAGGGTATGCTGTGCCAGGGAATGCTTCTGTCTGTTTTGCTGTCGGTACAGTTCTCGGTATGTGGATTTCTGCAGATCAAAAACTTGCATACCTTACCCTAAACAGCATACAAAAAAACTATTATTAGTGCACAATTCAAATTATGGAAGATGGAGGACGAGCGCGTTTCAATGAAGGCAGCCGATGCATGGTGATTGTTCTCACTGCTGACTTCTGGGACTCCTCTACATGGGTGTCATGCTTTGGTCAAGCCGCCTAGTGTGAGCTGTGTGACTCTAAATTTGTCCTATGCATTTACCTACATTCCACAGTGATGCACAGTCCCTGTCACACACGCGATGCTCTGATGCACACATGAGTCAACTCCCTGCATTTTTAGAATGTGTTAAGGCTTTACTTAACTTTCCTAACCTACAGGTTCTGCAGGCGTTGCTACAAGTAGCCGAAAACGGCTTTTGAAAGGCTTAAAGCGGTGCCATGGTTGGCTGGTAGGCACTGCATGATGTGCTGTACGCCTTGCCTCTTACATATTTGGTGTGTCGTCCCTACTAGACCTTCCTATTCTGCCATCTAAGCATTAATGCCTGAATATCTACATGAATGACATGAGACATTTACCTGCTCAAGCCACTGTAAGTTGGATTAGAGACTAAGTATGTCCCAGACTAAAGTACTACTACAATGTGTGTGTGTGTACGTGTGTGTGTGTGTGTGTGTGTGTGTGTGTGTGTGTGTGTGTGTGTGTTTAAGTGCATACTGTTTCAATTGTAGCCCTTCCTCGAAATTTTTGGTGGTGTTTTCAAGGGAGTAGGTTTTGGGGCAAGATGTGTCGGCCACTAGGATTGACCTATGAAATTAATTACCTTGGAATGCCTCATTCAGAAGTGTGCTTTTGTTGTATCATCCTTGGGCAGGGGCCATGCTAGTCGTCTTTGTATCGTTCCAGCTTTATCGGATGTCACTCCCAAAGGAGGCCACCCTGTGACCCCACACTTGTTGTTGCTGGGCAAAGAAACACTCCCCCCATCACTAGTTGGTTGAAAATAAGTGAAGTGCCTAAAGTTTGGAAAGAGCATGCACGGATCCCGCATTCATTCAATTTAACTAGTAAAATGTGGGCTTTAAAAGCATTACCATTCCCTGCGACGGCCTAGGTTCGACTACAGACACTAATGCTTAGTCTGAGCCTGGTGGTTTCTCTTCTGGGTGCCTTGGGTGTATTAGCACTCGTAAAGGACTGTCATTTTCAAGTAAGGCACCTACGGAAACACCCAAAGAGTACTAGGTTTTGTTCATAAAGGTATCTTTATGTAACCCTATTTGCGGTTATGCTTACCTTCCGGCTCTACCGCAAAGTTTCAACTGCGCATGCACCCCTTCCGTAGCCTGTTGTTTAGAATCGTCAATAATCAGGAGGTTGCGTCTGGAGAAACTTCTCCACAAGGTCTTAGAGCTAGTTGGGCTTCTGCAGAATGATCGGTATTTGATGCCGGGGTCACGGCAAGTTCAAATGTTATTGTCGACATAGGCACTCGCATATTTTTCCCTTCTGTCTGGTCTTGCGTTGCCGCCAGCTCTATAGCTCGCGCATATCACATAATGAAGTAAACTAGCGTTTATCCTCTGGTGTTAATCCATGCCACGTCCCTTCCTGATGTTTATCGTCTGTTTTGTACTGGTCGGGTACAACCGATAGCGCATTCTGCCTTGCCCGTAGTTATATTACACATACAGGGTCATTTCACATGTGTTTTGGCTCCGCATACCAAGGAGTAGCAGCCACAATGAGTGCAAAGAGCAGGACGTGTACGCAAGCGTTTGGCTGTGGATAAGCCTCGTCGCCCCATCGCGAGAACAGCAATTCTTAATGTTTTCTTGTGTTCGACGCCGTCCATTTTTTGATTTAGTGGCTGTGTTCGTCAAATGAGTGATGGAATTCAACGAAGTATCTGATGCCACTTCCTTTAATAATCTAACCTTAAGATATAAGTAGATGCTTATTAGTAAGGTATACAACGTTATCCATAGACGGTATGCAACGCAATTTTCTCCACTACTCTCTTCGTCTAGTGTGGCAACTAGTATGGATGTGCCTCGTAGTCATTCTTAAGGCATAAGAAGGGAGAACCGGGCTCTGCTGTTACTGTAAATGTGTAAAGCATGGTTTACACCTAAGGGTTTTGTCGCTGTGTGTGCTTGGCAGCTGCGTGGGGCAGCTGTCTCATAGGTTGACAGCTAGGCGGGGTTGAGCCCTCATTGTTCTCCAGAATCAGAGAGCACGAAGGCTAATGTCTCGTGCAGGCTAGGGGGTAAAGCATATCGATTCGTTCAGCGGCAGGTTTTGTGATTACATTGATAGGTGTGGTGGAAAGAGGGTGAAGGCTGTGCTACAAGAAACGTGGCTATTGGTTAACGTAGGAACTCGCTGGATGAATGGGAGGACGAACAATGATATAAAGATATGACGGACTCTTATATTTCGTCGATTTTTGCGGCTAAACCCATGTTCTTAGCGTGTATGTATGGTTTTTGTAACTAGTGCAATGAGTAGCTAGCTGATTCCGCCTGCTTCGCCCAGTTGAACTGCGACACCCTTGCTAAAGAGAGAAATGGGGATGGCCTCGAGTAACGTGCCAAGCTACATCAGATATTCTGATATCTCAGTTTCGATAAACAATGAGGTCGTGATACACTTGCATAAATCAAATGGTCTGATTTAAGAATTTGGGGGGAAGGAAAGCGTGGAATGTAGAGCACAGCGCCTGCAGTTATTGGTGACCTTCCTGCTGAAATGTCTGTTGATTAGCGCCAAAGATAAAATGTGCTTTAAAACAGTCGTGCGGTTACCCATGATATTTTCTGCGTCCTTGCTGTTGATATCCGAAATTTTTATTTATGCTACGGTCACTACCAATTTAACTTGCGAATGAGTGAGCTTCCCCCAAGACGTTTGCGAGCTAGCATTGTCGTGATATCAAAAGTTTCTTTGAGCGTACGCCAAGGAAATGCATTAAACAACTCATTTTACCGTGGTTTAAATCTATGTGCAGTATGTAAGATTTGCCTTGGCAGAGATTTTCTGAGACAGAGTGTTGGCTAGTAGGGGCAGTGTGGGTTTTTCGTGAAGGGCTGAAAAGAAAGCCGACCATTATCACCTCTATATTCCCTATGTGCAGTATTGGTGCCTGGTCGATAAAGCAAGAATCGTCATCCCCTTTGATGCGGGACTATGTCCGCCTACTGCAGGTCACAATGTAATATACAGTCGCATCGAAGCCTTAAACTGTGAAATTGTATGAAAATGGGCTGCTTTCCTCGGCGGGTTGGTAAAATATAAGGGAGTAACCTTTTGGTACAGCTCTTGCATAACAACTTATGAGCTAATATCTCAAAGCATATACAAATCAGCTTCTGTTGAGTCATTGATAAGCTGACTGCTGTCCCCCCGATTTTCCGTACGGCTAGCTGTACTGCGAATGACTGTTAATGCTTGAAGCTCGTGGTTTGTGGTTTGAGCACCACGAATGCTCTTTTCTACTGTGCCGGCGTGCTCAGGTTCGAGTGGCATGGAGAAGCAAAGAAACAAATCAAAACGTTTTGTTCTTTGAAGATTCTAATGGTCTGCATCCTTCGCAAGAAAATCGCAGACACGTGACTTTGTGCGTTTTGGAAAAGAAGGCAATTGGATGCTAGAAGCGGAAGTATAGGCATGTCCCCACTCTTTGTTACTAGTGTGATGATTGGGGATATAGCCGGTGGCGATAGTGCAGGTCTGCACGAATGGCGTAGATTAGCTTGAGAAATTAGTGAACAGAAGTTTGAGAACTAAATGAGAAAAGGCAGAACTTACTTGAACGCGTGAGTTGGATATTTCGTATTGAAAACAGGAAAGTATCAAGCGCTCCAGGGCCCTTGTGCGAAAATTAGTGGGTACAGCAAACTGATTCAAGCCATATTAGTTGTACTGCAGGGAGGAAAGAAGTCTATTGGTCTGTATGAATAGTATTCTTTGTGCACTAAGATGGTGGCTGACGTACCGTGAAAGGACTAGAACGCTAAAGCTACAAACATGCAAGCCCCGGACACAATTTTTGTGATGCAGGACTATGTGAGCAAAGAGTGGAGGAGTAACTGCTAGGGTGAAGCCTGCTGATGTTGGCAGATATAAGTATGCAACGCAAAAGATGCGAAGTCATGCATCAGCATCAATCCGAAGTCATCAGAGGCCAGGAACACCCCATGGTGCATAAACGTGAGAATACTGAAGATATGGAAAAAGGCCTTTATTTGGACCAGCCGAAAACAATAATATGACAACTCTGAAGAGGCCAAGAAAAATAACCGCGTTCCCTGAAACCACCCATAGAGCTCACGATTACTGCTGACATTATAACAAAACAGTGGATGCGCTTTGGTGTGCAGATCTCGCCTTTGCCTGCAACTGATGTAGAACGATGCACAAAACCGTTATGTTCAATGCACAAGTAATTACGCTGCGATATACAAGGCTAACAATCGCTTTAGGGTTTAGGGTTTAGGGTTTAGGGTTTAGGGTTTAGGGTTTAGGGTTTAGGGTTTAGGGTTTAGGGTTTAGGGTTTAGGGTTTAGGGTTTAGGGTTTAGGGATTAGGGTTTAGGGTTGAGGGTTTAGGGTTTAGGGTTTAAGGCTTAGGGTTTAGGGTTTATGGTTTAGGGTTTATGTCTTCATGTTGTACGACTTTGCTGTTATCCGGG
>NW_020312245.1:0-30615 GCF_002999335.1 Cyclospora cayetanensis | reverse complement strand
TACAACACATGGCTTGCAAAACCCACTTTCTAAAAATCGCCAACGCACACCAACAGTAGCGAATTCGCACCATCAGCGTGAAGCCTGCATTCTGTACAACAGCGAAACATTAAAGAACCACAGCCACTCCAAGGTCCTCAGGCTCTCCTAAACAAGGATGCCACCCACTACTCCACTTGTCGCCTTCAGCTTTGGCCACTGCAGTAGACAATATACGAGCATCCAAGTCAAACACACTTCGAGTGCAGTGCGCAGCGTACTTCTCAATGTGCAACTCCGCATATCAACAGTGCTAGCCATTCCACTGCAGCACAGAAGCAAGGTGCTCCCCTGACCCTACATGCATCAGCTGCAGGAAAAAGCACATACTCCACCAACACTTTTGCATGCAAAGAGCGCACTGCCTGAGTCATGCAGCGTGCAAATGTTCACCAGCCTCCAGACCAATTCCGCATTAGAGCGACGACAAGTGGTAGCCGATGTGGTGGTGGTAGAACCACTCTAGTCTTATGGCCAAGCCCGCATAACGATTCCATACGTTGAAAACAACTGACCACCTCTCCAATCACGTGTCATGAAACAAATGCTCCACATCTTACGAAGCAGCAACTCCGCTTAGCCGGTAGTCACATAAGCAATTCTATTGCCACTACCGATATTGATGCTTTGAGGAAATGCAATAGGACACGACGACACCAGCGCAGATTGAAGCACAGGAACAGTACTGTCACTAGCTTCCCGAGAACCTGCCAATTCAACACCGTACTCCAGAGTTGCCTAAACGCACGGAAGCCTGAAAATCTCCAATATCACTCCGCACCACAAGTCTAGACACCCAGTTGTACCAAACAACACCTGAGACACATTCGCTGCTTATCCGCACCCACAACCACACAACACATGGCTTGCACAACCCACTAGCTGGATATCGCCAGCGCAGACCGGCATTAGCAAATGCGCATTATCAGCGCAAAGCCTGCATTCAGTACAACAGCGAAACATTAAAAAACTACAACCATTCAAATGTTCTTAGGCTCTCCTAAACAAGGATGCCGCTCGGTACTCCACTTGTCCCTTTCAGCTTCTACCACTGCAATAGATAATAGCCGAGCAGCCAAGTGGAAAACGCATCGAGTGCAGTGCGCAGCCTACTCATTCCCGGGCGGCTGTACATAACAACAGTGGTAGCCATTCTACTGCAGCAGAGAAGCTAGCTGTTGCCCTGTACCTACATGCATTAGCTACGGGAAAAAGCACATACTACACCCCACACCTTTGCATGCAAAGAGCGCACTGCCTGATTCATACAGCGTGCAAATGTTCACCACCCTCCAAATCAATCCCGCACGAAAGCGACGGCAAATGCTTGCCGGTGTGCTGGTGCTAGAACCACTCTAGTCATATGCCCCAAGTGGCACAACGATTCCATACGTTAAAAACAACTGACCACGTCTTCAATCACTGGCCATGAAACGATTTTCCACATCATTTAAAGCACCGATTCGGCTTGGCAATACTCACATAAGCGGCTCTATTGCCGCTATTGATATTGCTGTGTTGAGCACATGGAATACGACACGACAATACCAACGCAGATTGAACCACACAGGCCCTATTGCGACTGGGGTTCACAGAACCTGCCGATTCAGCATCGTCCTGCGGGAGTCGCCTAAACTCACGGACGCCTGTGAGTCTCCAGCAACACTCCGCACCACAAGTCTAAACAACCAGTTGTACCAAACAACACCTATGACACATTGGCTGCTTATCCGCACCCACATCCACACCGCACATGGCTTGCACAACCCACTGGCTGAGAATCACCAACGCAGACCGGCATTAGCAAATGCGCATCATCAGCGTAAAGCCTGCATTCAGTCAAACAGCGAAACATCAAAGAACTACAATCACTCGATGGTCCTCAGCCTCTCGTGAAAAATGAAGGCGCTTGGTCCTCCAATTGTCGCTTTCAGCTTCTGCCACTGCAATAGATAACATCGGAGCAGCCAAGTCAAACACACTTCAGGTGCAGCGCGCAGTCTACTCCTCAACGTGCAACAGCACATAACAACAGTGCTAGCCATTCCCATGCAACAGAGCAGCTAGGTGCTGCCCTGAGCCAACATCTATTAGCTACAGGAAAAAGCACATACTCCACCCGACACCTTTGCACGGAAATAGCGCACTGCCTAAGTCATGCAGAGTGCAAATGATCACCAGCCTCCGGAAAAATTCCGCATGAAAGGGACGACAAGTGCTAGCCGATGTGTTGGTGGTAGAACGACTCTAGTCTTATGGCCAAGCTCGCATAACGACTCCATAGGCCGGAAACAACTGACCAGTTCTCCAAACACGTGGCATAGAACAAGCCTCTACATCTTACGCAGCAGCGATTCCGCCTGGACCAAACTGACATAAGCGATTCTACTGCTGCTATTGAAACTGTTGCTTTGGCCACACACAATACGACAAGATGACACCGGCGCAGATTGAAGCCCAGGAACAGTACTGCCACTGGCGTACAGAGAAGCTGCCAACTCAGCATCGTCCTACACGAGTGCGCTAAACGCACAAAACCCTGCTGGTATCCTGTAACACCCCGCACCACATGTCTGAACAACCGGTTGTGCCAAGCAACACCCACGATACATTGGCTGCTTATCCGCACCCACACCCATACAAAACATGGCTTGCACAACCCACGTTCTGCAGATCGCCAATACAGGCCGGCGTTAGCAAATGCGCATCATCAGCGCACAGCCTGCATTCAGTACAACAGCGAAACATTGAAGAACTACAACCACTCGAAGGTCCTTAGGCTCTCCTAAACAAGGATCTGGCCAGCTACTCCACTTGTCGCTTTCACCTTCTGCCACTGCAGTAGATAACATACGAGCATCCAAGTCAAACACACTTCGAGTGCAGTGCGCAGCCTGCCCCTCAACGTGCAACTCCACAAAACCACAGTGCTAGCCATTCCACTGCAGCACAGAAACTAGTTGCCGTCCTGACCCTACATGCATTAGCTACAGGAAAAAGCACATACTCCACCTCACACCTTTGCATGCAAAGAGCGCACTTCCTGAGCCATGAAGCGTGCAAATGTTCACCAGCCTCCAAATAAATTCCGCATCAGAGCGACGGCAAGTGGTAGCCGGTGTGCTGGTGCTAGAACCACTCTAGTCTTATGGCTAAGCTCGCATAACGATTCCATACGTTGAAAACAACTGACCACGTATTCAATCAGGTGCCACGAAACGACCCCGAACATCTCACAAAGCATCAATTCGGTTTTGCGCATACTCACATAAGCAGATATTTTGCCGCTAGCGATATTGCTAGTTTGAGCACATGCAATACGAAACGACAGCACCAACGCAGATTAAAGCACATGAACAGTACTGCCACTGGCGTGCAGACAACCTGTCAACTCACCATCGTCCTGCCGGAGACCCCTAAACGCACGGACGCCTGCTAGTATCCTGTAACAATGCGCACCACGAGTCTAAACAACCACTGGCACCTAAAAACACCTACGACACATTGGCTGTTTATCCGCACCCACAACCATACAACACATGGCTTGCAAAACCCACTTTCTGAGAATCTCCAACGCAGACCGGCACTAACAAATGCGCATCGTCAGCGTAAAGCCTACATTCACTACAACAGCCAAACATTAAACAACTACAACCACTCGAAAGTCCTCAGGCTCTCCTAAACAGGGACGCCGCTCAGCCCTCCGCTTGTCGCTTTCAGCTTCTGCCACTGCAATAGATAATATACGAGCATCCAAGTCAGACACACTTCGAGCGCAGCGCGCAGCGTACTTCTCAACGTGCAACTTCACATATCAACAGTGCTAGCCATTCCACTGCAGCAGAGCAGCTAGATGATGCCCTGACCTTACATGCATTAGCTACAGGAAAAAGCACATACTCCACCTCTCACCTTTGCATGCAAAGAGCGCACTTCCTGAGTCATGCAGAGTGGAAATGTTCACCAGCCTCCAGATCAGTTCCGCATCAGAGCGACGACAAGTGCTAGCCGATGTGGTGGTGCTAGCACAACTCTAGTCTTATGGCCAAGCTCCCATAACGATTCCACACGTTGAAAACAACTGCCGGCTTCTCCATCCACATGGCATAGAACAATCCTCTATCGTCCAAAGCAGCAATTCGGCATAGAACCATACTCACGTGGGCGGTTCTATTGCCGCTATTGACATTGTTGGTTTGAGCACATGGAATATGCCACGAAAACGCCAACGCAGATTGATGCACAGGAACAGTACTGCCACTCGCGTACAGAGATTCGGCCGATTCAGCATCGTCCTGCCGGAGTCGCTTAAACGCACGGACCAATGCTAGTATCCTGTATTACTCCGCACGACAAGTCCAAACAACCACTTGTACGAAATAACAAATACGACACATTGGATACTTATCCGCACCCACACCCATGACCCACACGGCTTGCACAACCCACTTCCTGCAAATCGCCAAAGCAAACCGGCATTAGAAAATGCGCACCATCAGCGCAAACCCTGCATTCACTACAACAGCGATACATCAAAGAACAAGAACCACTCGATGGTCCTTAGGCTCTCCTAAACAAGAATGCCAGCCGGTACTCCACTTGTCCCTTTCAGCTTCTGCCACTGCAATATACAATATCGGAGCATCCAAGTCAAACACACATCGAGTGCAGTGCGCAGCCTACTCCTCAACGTGCAAATCCACATAACAACAGTGCTAGCCATTCCACTGCAGCACAGAAGCAAGGTGCTGCCCTGACCCTACATGCATTCGCTACAGGAGAAAGCACACACTCAATCCCACACCTCTGCATGCAAAGAGCGCACTTCCTGAGCCATGCAGAGTGGAAATGTTCACCAGCCTGCAGACAAATTCCGCATCACAGCGACGACAAGTGCTAGCCGATGTGCTGGTGCTAGCACCACTCCAGTCTTATGGCCAAGCTTGCATAACAATTCCATAGGTCGAAAACAACTGCCGGCTTCTCCATCCACATGGCATAGAACAACCCTGCATATTGTCCAAAGCAGCAATTCGGCATAGAACCATGCTCACATAAGCGATTCTATTGCCGCTATTGATATTTGTAATTCCAGCATATGCAATAGGACATGATGACACCAACGCAGATTGAAGCACAGGAACAGTAATGCCACTCGCGTTCAGAGAAGCTGCCAATTCAGCATCGTCCTGCCGGACTCGCCTAAACGCACGGACGCCTGCTAGTCTGCTGTATCACTCCCCACCACATGTCTAAACAACCAGTGGTACCAAACAACACCTACGACACATTGGCTGCTTATTCGCCCCCACACTCATACAACACATGGCTTCCATCACGTACTTCCGGCAAATCGCCAACGCAAACCGGCATTAGAAAATGCGCAGCATCAGCGTAAAGCCTGCATTCACTACAACAGCGAGACATTAAAGATCTACAGCCACTCCATGATCCTCAGGCTCTCCTAAACAAGGATGCCACCCGCTACTCCACTTGTCGCTTTCACCTTCTGCCACTGCAATAGACAATATACGAGCATCCAAGTCAAACACACTTCCAGTGCAGTGCGCAGTCTACTCCTCAACGTGCAAATCAACATATCAACAGTGCTAGCCATTCCACTGCAGCACAAAAGCAAGGTGCTGGCCTGAGCCTACATGCATTAGCTGCAGGAAAAAGCACATACTCCACCCCACACCTTTTGCATGCAAAGAGCGCACTTCCTGAGCCATGCAGCGCGCAAATGTTTGGCAGCCTCCAGATAAATTCCGCATCAGAGCGACAAATGGTAGCCGATGTGGTGGTGGTAGAACCACTCTAGTCTTGTGGGCAAGCTGGCATAACGATTCCATAGGTCGAAAACAACTGCGGACGTCTCCAAACACATGGCATAGAACAAGCCTCTACATCTTACAAAGCACCTATTCGGCTTTGCCGATATTCACATGAACGCTTCCATTGCCGCTATTGACACTTTTAATTCGAGCACATGCAATACGACACGACGACACCAGCGCAGATTGAAGCACAGGAACAGTACTGCCACTGGCTTTCCGAGATGCTGCCAATTCAGTAGCGTCCTACACGAGTGCCGTAAACGCACGAACGCCTGCTAGTATCCTGTAATACTACGCACCACAAGTCTAAAAAGCCCGTTGTACGAAATAACGCCTACGACACATTGGCTGCTTATCCGCACCCACACCCATACAACACATGGCTTCCACAAACGACTTCGTGAAAATCGCCGATGCACAGCGATATTAGCAAATGAGCAGCATTTGCGCAAAGCCTCCATTCACTACAACAGCCAAACATCGAAGAACTACAGCCACTCCAAGCTCCTTAGGCTCTCCTAAAAAATGAAGGCGCTCAATCCTACAATTGTCGCATTCAGCATCTGCCACTGCAATAGACAATATACGAGCATCCAAGTCAAACACACTTCCAGTGCAGTGCGTAGCCTACTCCTCAACGTACAACTGCAAATACCCACAGTGCTAGCCATCCCACTGGAGCAGAGAAGCTACGTGCTGGCCTGAGCTTACATCCATTAGCTACAGGAAAAAGCACATACTACACCCCACACCTTTGCATCCGAAGAGCGCACTGCCTGAGTCATACAGCGTGCAAATGTTTGGCAGCCTCCAGATAAATTCCGCATCACAGCGACGACAAGTGCTAGTCGATGTGCTGGTGCTAGAACCACTCTAGTCTTATAGTCAAGCTCTCATAACGATTCCATAGGCCGAAAACAACTGCCAGCTTCTCCATCCTCATGGCATAGAACAAGCCTCTACATCTTACAAAGCACCAATTTGGCTTTGCCGATATTCATATAAGCGTTTCCATTGCTGTTATTGACTTTGCTAATTCGAGCACATGCAATACGACACGACAACACCGGCACAGATTGAAGCACAGGAACAGTACTGCCACTGGCGTTCCGAGATGCTGCCAATTCAGCATCGTCCTACACGAGTGCCGTAAACGCACGGACGCCTGCTAGGCTCCTGTAACACTCCGCACCACATGTGTCAACAACCACTTGTACGAAATAACACCTACGACACATTGGCTGCTTATCCGCACCCACACCCATACAACACATGGCTTGCACAACGGACGTCCTGAAATCGCCAACGCAAACCGGCATTAGCAAATGCGCACCATCAGCGCAAAGCCTGCATTCACTACAACAGCGATACATCGAAGAACTACAGCCACTTAAATGTGCTCAGGCTCTACTAAACAAGGATGCCGCTCGGTCCTAGAATTGTCCTTTTTACCTTCGGCCACTGCAATATATAATATATCAGCATCCTTGTGAGACACACATCGAGTGCAATGAGCAGCTCACTCCTCAACGTGCAACTCCACATAACAACAGTGCTAGCCATTCCACTGCAGCAGAGCAGCTACGCGCTGGCCTGACCCTACATGCATTAGCTACAGAAAAAAGCACAGACTCCACCTCACACCTTTGCATTCAAAGACCGCACTTCCTGAGTCATGCAGGGCGTAAATGTTTACCAGCCTCCAAATCAATTCCGCACCAGAGCGACGACAGGTGCTAGCCGATGTGGTGGTGCTAGAACCACTCTAGTCTTATGGCCAAATCGCATAACGATTCCATACGACGAAAACAACTGCCGACGTCTCCAAACGCGTGGCATAGAACAACTTTCTACATCTCACAAAGCACAAATTCGGCATAGCCCATAAACACATAAGCGGTTCTATTGCCGCTATTAACATTGTTGGTTCGAACACATGCAAAACGACACGACGATACCAACGCAAATTAAAGCACAGGAACAATACTGCCAATGGCGTACAGAGAAACTGCCAATTCAGCATCGTCCTACCCAAGTGCCCTAAACACACGGACGCCTGCTAGGTTCCTGTAACACTACGGACCACAAGTCTAAAACGCTAGCTGTACCAAACAACACCTACGACACATTGGCTGCTTATCCGCACTCACACCCATACAACACATGGCTTTCACAACCCACTAGCTGGATATCGCCAACGCGGACTGGCATTAGCATATGCGCATCATCAGCGCAAAGCCTGCATTCACTACAGCACCGAAACATTAAAGAACTACAGCCACTCAAAGGTCCTCAGGCCCTCCTAAACAAGGATGCCGCTCGGTCCTATACTTGTCCCTTTCAGCTTCTGCCACTGCAATATATGATATCGGAGCATCCAAGTCAAACACACATCGAGCGCAGTGCGCAGTCTACTCCTCAACGTGCAACTCCACATAACAACAGTGCTAGCCATTCCACTGCAGCAGAGCAGCTACGCGCTGGCCTGACCCTACATGCATTAGCTACAGAAAAAAGCACATACTCCACCCCACACCTTTGCATTCAAAGACCGCACTGCCTGAGTCACGCAGCGTGCAAATGTTCACCAGCCTCCCGACCAATCCCGCACCAAAGCGACGACAGGTGCTAGCCGATGTGGTGGTGCTAGAACCACTCTAGTCTTATGACCAAGCTTGCATAAAGATTCCATACGACGAAAACAACTGCCGACGTCTCCAAACGCGTGGCATAGAACAACTTTCTACATCTCACAAAGCACAAATTCGGCATAGCCCATAAACACATAAGCGGTTCTATTGCCGCTATTGACATTGTCGCTTAGAGCACATGCAATACGACACGACGATACCAACGCAAATTAAAGCACAGGAACAATACTGCCAATGGCGTACAGAGAAACTGCCAATTCAGCATCGTCCTACCCAAGTGCCCTAAACATACGGACGCCTGCTAGGTTCCTGTAACACTACGGACCACAAGTCTAAAACGCTAGCTGTACCAAACAACACCTACGACACATTGGCTGCTTATCCGCACTCACACCCATACAACACATGGCTTTCACAACCCACTAGCTGGATATCGCCAACGCGGACTGGCATTAGCATATGCGCATCATCAGCGCAAAGCCTGCATTCACTACAGCACCGAAACATTAAAGAACTACAGCCACTCAAAGGTCCTCAGGCCCTCCTAAACAAGGATGCCGCTCGGTCCTATACTTGTCCCTTTCAGCTTCTGCCACTGCAATATATGATATCGGAGCATCCAAGTCAAACACACATCGAGCGCAGTGCGCAGTCTACTCCTCAACGTGCAACTCCACATAACAACAGTGCTAGCCATTCCACTGCAGCAGAGCAGCTACGCGCTGGCCTGACCCTACATGCATTAGCTACAGAAAAAAGCACATACTCCACCCCACACCTTTGCATTCAAAGACCGCACTGCCTGAGTCACGCAGCGTGCAAATGTTCACCAGCCTCCCGACCAATCCCGCACCAAAGCGACGACAGGTGCTAGCCGATGTGGTGGTGCTAGAACCACTCTAGTCTTATGACCAAGCTTGCATAACGATTCCATACGACGAAAACAACTGCCGACGTCTCCAAACGCGTGGCATAGAACAACTTTCTACATCTCACAAAGCACAAATTCGGCATAGCCCATAAACATATAAGCGGTTCTATTGCCGCTATTGACATTGTCGCTTAGAGCACATGCAATACGACACGACTACACCAACGCAGATTAAAGCACAGGAACAGTACCGCCACTAGCGCACAGAGAAGCTCCCAATCCAGCATCGTCCAACCCGAGTGCCCTAAACGCAAGGACGCCTGCTAGGTTCCTGTAACACTACGGACCACAAGTCTAAAAAGCCAGCTGTACCAAACAACACCTACGACACATTGGCTGCTTATTCGCCCCCACACCCACACCACACACGGCTTGCACAACCCACTAGCTGGATATCGCCAACGCAGACCGGCATTAGCATATGCGCATCATCAGCGCAAAGCCTGCATTCACTACAACAGCGATACATCGAAGAACTACAGCCACTCAAAGGTCCTCAGGCCCTCCTAAACAAGGATGCCGCTCGGTCCTATACTTGTCAATTTCAGCTTCTGCCACTGCAATAGATAATATCGGAGCATCCAAGTCAGACACACTTCAGATGCAGTGCGCAGCCTACTCCTCAACGTGCAACTCCACATAAGAACAGTGCTAGCCATTCCACTGCAGCACGGAAGCTAGGTGCTGGCCTGACCCTACATGCATTAGCTACAGGAAATGGCACATACTCCACCTGACACCTGTGCATGCAAAGAGTGCACTTCCTGAGTCATGCAGCGTGCAAATGTTCACCAGCCTCCAGACAAATTCCGCATCAGAGCGACGGCAAGCGCTAGCCGATGTGCTGGTGATAGAACCACTCCGGTCTTTTGGCCAAACTCGCATAACGATATCATATGCTGGAAACAACTGAGCACTTCTCCGAACACATGCCATAGAAAAAACCTTTACATCTTACAAAGCACCAATTCAGCTTTCCCCCATACTCGCATAAACGGTTATATTGCCGCAATTGACATTGCTGCTTTGAGCACATGTAACAGAACACGACAACACCAGCGCAGATCGAAGCACAGGAAAAGTACTGCCACTGGCGTACAGAGGACCTCCAAACTGAGCAGCGGCCTACCCAAATCGCCTAAACGCACGGACCCCTGCTAATATCCAGTAACACTCCGCACCACATGTCTCAACAACCACTTGTACCAAACAACTACGTCACATGGGCTGCTAATTCGCACCCACACCCGTACCGCACATGGCTCGCACAACCCACTTCCTGAACATCGCCAACGCAGACTGGCATTAGCATATGCGCACCATCAGCGCAAAGCCTGCATTCACTACAACAGCCAAACATCAAAGAACTACGGCCACTCGATGGTCCTCAGGCTGACAAGTATTTCAGGTGCTACGCCGCTTGTCGTTTTCAGCTTCGGCCACTGCAGCTGACGATATTCCAGCATCGAAACGAAACACACTTCGAGTGGAGTGAGCAGTCTACTCCTCAACCTGCACCTCCACATAACAACAGTGCTAGCCATCCCACTGCAGCACAGAAGCTAGGTGATGCCCTGACCCTACATCCATTAGCTACAGGATAAAGCTCATACTACACCCCACACCTTTGCATGCAAACAGTGCACTGCCTGAGTCATGCAGCGTTAAAAGGTTTGTCACCCTCCAGATCAATTCTCCATCAGAGGGACGGCAAGTGCATTGGGATCTGGTGGTGTTGGATCCAGTCTAGTCGTATGGCCAAACTTGCATAACGATTCCATACGCTGCAAACAATTGGCAGCGTCTCCAAACACATCCCATAGAACAAACCTCCGCATCTCACAAAGCACCGATTCGCCTTTGTTCATACTGACATGAGCGGTTCTATTGCCGCTATTCATATTGTTGCTTTGAGCACATGCAATACGACACCATGACACCACCGCAGATTGAAGCACAGGAACAGTACTGCCACTGGCGTACAGAGAAGCTGCTAACTCAGCACCGTCTTGCAGAGGCAGTGATTTTTGCCTGAATGCACAGTCGCCTGCGAGTCTACACTAAGAGTCCGCATCACCAGTCGAGAAATATCAGTTGTACAAAACAACACCTACGACACATTTGCTGCCTATCCGCACCCACAACCATACCGCACATGGCGTGCACAACTCACTTTCTAAGAATCCCCAACGCAGACCGGCATTAGCAAATGCACACCATTAGCGCAAAGCCTGATTTTAGTACAACAGCGATACATCAAAGAACTACAGACACTCGAATGTCCTTAGGGACTCCTTAACAAGGATGCCGCTCGGCACTCCACTTGTTGCTTTCAGCTTGCACCTCTGCAATAGATAATATCGTAGCATCCAAGTCAAACACACGTTGAGTGAAGTGCGCAGCCAACTCCTCAACGTGCTCCTTCACATATCAACAGTGCTAGCCATCCTACTGCAGCAGAGCAGCTAAGTGCTGGCCTGAGCATACATGCATTAGCTACAGGGAAAAACACATACTACACTTCACACCTTTGCATTCAAAGACCGCACTGCCTGAGTCATGCAGCGTGCAAATGTTCACCAGCCTCCAGATCAATTCCGCATCAGAGCGACGATAAGTGCTAGCTTATGTGCTGGTGCTAGAACCACTCTCGTCTTATGGCCAAGCTCTCATAGGGATTTCATACGCTGGAAACAACTGACCACTTCTCCAATCACAAGCCATAGAAGAAACCTTTGCATATTACAAAGCACCAATTGGGCTTTTCCCCATAGTTATGTAAGCGGTTCTATTGGTGCTATTGAATTTGCTGCTTTGAACACATGCAATACGACACAACGACACCAGCGAAGATTAAACCACAGGAACACTGCCACTGGCGTCCACAGAAGCTGCCAAATTAGCAACGGCCTGCCTGAGTGCCGTAAACGCACGGACTTCAGCGACTCTCCTGTATTACTCCGCACCACAAGTCTAAAGGTCCAGTTGTACCAAACAACACCTCCAACACATTGGCTGCTTATCTGCACCCACACCCATACAGCACATGGCTTGCACAACCCACTTCCTGCAAATCGCCAATGCACACCGGGATCAGCAAATGCGCACCATCAGTGCAAAGCCTGCATTCAGTACAATAGCCAAACATCAAAGAACTACAGAAACTTGAAGGTGCTTAGGCTCTCCTGAAAAAGGATTCCATCAGCTACTCCACTTGTCGCTTTCAGCTTAGGCCACTGCAATAGATAACATCGTAGCATCCAAGTCAAACACTCTTTGATTGCAGTGAGCAGCCTGCTACTTAACGTGCTCTTGCACATAACCACAGTGCTAGCCATTCCACTGCAGCACAGAAGCTAGGTGCTGGCCTGACCCTACATGCATTAGCTACAGGAAAAAGCACATACTACACAGAACACCTTTGCATGCAAACAGCGCACTCTCTGAGTCATGCAGGGCGCAAATGTTCACCAGCCTCCAGATCAACTCCGCATCAGAGTGACAGCAAATGCTAGCCCATGCGTTCGTGCCAGAAACACTGTAATCCTATGGCCAAGCTCTAATAGGGATTACATACGCCTAAAAAATACCTGACCACTTCTCTATCCACATGCCGTAGAACAAATCCCCACATCTTACAAAGCACCCATCAAGTTTAGCCCAATACTCACATAAACGGATATTTGGCCGCAATTCATATTGTCGGCTTAAGCACATGCGATACGGCACGACAGCACCAACGCAGAGTTATGCACAGGAACAGTACTTCCACTGGCTTCTACACTACCTGCCAACTCAGCATCGTCGTGGAGGAGCTGTTACTCGCCTAAATCCAGGGACGCCTGCTAGTATCCTGTATCACTCCGCACCACGAGTTCAAAGAACCAGCTGTACCAAACAACACCTACGACACATTGGCTGCTTATCCGCACTCATACCCATACCGCACATGGCATGAAGAACCCACTAGCTGGACATTGCCAACGCAGACCGGCATTAGCAAATGAGCAGCATTAGCGCAAAGCCTGCACGCAGTACAACAGCGAATTATCAAAGAACTACAGACACTCGAAGCCTCTTAGGTTCCTCTACACCTGGACGCCACTACTCCACTTGTTGCTTTCAGCTTAGGACACTGCAATAGACATTATCTGAGCATCCAAGTCAAACACACATCGAGTGCAGTGCGCAGCCTACTCCTCAACGTGCAACTCCACATGACAACAGTGCTAGCCATCCCACTGCAGCAGAGCAACTAGGTGCTGGCCTGAGTCTACATGCAATAGCTACAGGAAAAAGCACATACTCCACCCCACACCTTTGCATTCAAAGACCGCACTTCCTGAGTCATGCAGCGTGCAAATGTTTACCAGCCTCCAGACAAATTCCGCATCGAAGCGACGGCAAGTGCTAGCTTATGTGCTGGTGCTAGAACCACTCTAGTCATATGGGACAACCAGTAAGGTGACTTCACAACATCAAAACAACTTACCACTTCTCCAACCACATGGCATAGAACAAAGCTCTACATCTTACAAAGCACCAACTCGGCTTTGCCCATACTCACATAAACGACTCTAATGCCTGTATTGACATTATTGCTTTAAACACATGCGATACAACACGACGACACCAGAGCAGATTTAAGCACACGAACAGGACTTCCACTGGATTCCTGAGAAGCAGAAAACTCAACATCGTCCTGCAGCAACAGTGGTTCACCTGAATGCAAAGACGCCTGCGAGGCTCCTGTAACACTCCGCACCACAAGTCTAAACACCCAGTGGTACCAAACAACACCTACGACACATTAGAAAATCCGCACCCACACCCATACCCCACATGGCCTGCACAACCCACTAGCTGGATATGGCCAACGCAGACCGGCATTAGCAAATGCGCACCATCAGCGCAAAGCCTGCATTCAATACAACAGCGAAACATCAAAGAGCTACAGCCACTTGAAGGTGCTTAAGCTCTCCTGAACACGGATACCGCTCGGTCCTATACTTGTTGCTTTCAGCTTAGGCCACTGCAATGGATAACCTCGGAGCATCCAAGTCAAACACACTTCCAGTGCAGTGCGCAGTCTACTCGTCAACGTGCAACTCCACATATCAACAGTGCTAGCCATCCCACTGGAGCACAGAAGCTAGGTCATGCCCTGAGCCTACATGCATTAGCTAGAGGAGAGAGCACATACTCCACCTCACACCTCTACATGCAAAGAGTCCACTGTCTGAGTCATGCAGCGTGCAAATGTTTGTCAGCCTCCAGATCAATTCCGCATCAGATCCACGGCAAGTGCTAGCCCATGCGCTGGTGCTAGATGCACTCTAGCCATATGGGCCAACGCGCAAGGAGACTTTATAAGCTGAAAACAGCTGACTACTTCTCCATCCACACACCATAGAACAAACCTCTGCGTCTTACGCAGCACGAAGCCCGCACAGCCCATACTCACATAAACGATTCTAATGCCTGTATTGAGATTGTTGCTTTGAACACATGCGATACAACACGACGACACCAGAGCAGATTAAAACACACGAACAGGACTGCCACCGGATTCTCGAGAAGCAGAAAACTCAACATTGTCCTGCAGCAACAGTGATTCACCTGAATGCAAAGACGCCTGCGAGGCTCCTGTAACACTCCGCACCACAAGTCTAAACACCCAGTGGTACCAAACAACACCTACGACACATTGACTGCCTATCCGCACCCACACCCGTACCGCATATGGCTTTCACAACCCACTTGCTGAAAATCGCCAACGCAGACCGGCATTAGCAAATGCGCAGCAGCAGTGCAAAGCCTTCATTCAGTACAACAGCCAAACATCAAAGAATTACAGCCACTCCAAGGTCCTCAGGGTCTCCTAAACAAAGATGTCACCCGCTACTCCACTTGTCGCTTTCAGCTTAGGCCACTGCAATAGACAATATACGAGCATCCAAGTCAAAAGAACTTTGGGTGCAGTGCGCAGCCTAATCCTCAACGTGCAACTCCACATAACAACAGTGCTAGCCGTTCCACTGCAGCCGAGCAGCTAGGTGCTGGCCTGACCCTACATGCATTAGCTACAGGAAAGGGCACACACTCCACCCCACACGTTTTGCATGCAGGGAGTCCACTTCCTGAGTCATGCAGCGTGCAAATGTTTGGCAGCCTCCAGATAAGTTCCGCATCAGAGCGACAAGTGCTAGCCGATCTGGTCGTGCTAGAACCACTCTAGTCTTATCGCCAAGCAAGCACAACGATTCCATACGCTTCAAGGAATTGATCACTTCTCCAAACACATGCCACAGAACAAATATCTACATCTATCAAAGCACCAAATGGCCTTAGCCCCACACTCACATAAGCGATTCTGTTGAGGCTATTGAGATTGTTGCTTTGAGCACATGCAATACAACATTACAACACCAACGCAGCTTAAAGCATAGGAACCTTACTGCCACTGGCGTGCAGACAACCTGCCAATTGAGCAACGGCCTGCCCGACTTGACTAAACGCACGGGCGCCTGCGAGTCTCCAGCAACACTCCACACCACACGTCTAAACAACCAGTTGTACCAAACAACACCTCGATATTTGACTGCTTATCCGCACCCACACCCATACCACACATGGCTTTCACAACACACTAGCTGGTCATCGACAACGCAGAGCGGCATTAGCAAATGCACACCATCAGAGCAGAGGCTGCATTCAGCACAACAGCGATACATCAAAGAACTACAGCCACTCGAAGGTCCTCAGAACCTCCTAAACAAGAATGCCACCCGCTACTCCTCTTATCGCTTTCAGCTTAGGCCACTGCAATAGATAATATACGAGCATCCAAGTCAAACACACTTTGATCGCTATGCAGAGCCTACTCCTCAACGTGCTCCTTCACATATCAACAGTGCTAGCCATCCCACTGCAGCACAGAAGCCAGGTGCTGGCCTGAGCCTACATGCATTAGCTACAGGAGAGAGCACATACTCCACCTCACACCTCTGCATGCAAAGAGTGCACTGCTTGAGTCATGCAGCGCGCAAATGTTCACCAGCCTCCAATTCAACTCCCCATCAAAGCGACAAGTGCTAGCCGATCTGGTCGTGCTAGAACCACTCTAGTCTTATCGCCAAGCAAGCACAACGATTCCATACGCTTCAAGGAATTGATCACTTCTCCAAACACATGCCACAGAACAAATATCTACATCTATCAAAGCACCAAATGGCCTTAGCCCCACACTCACATAAGCGATTCTGTTGAGGCTATTGAGATTGTTGCTTTGAGCACATGGAATACGACACAACACCAGCGGATATTTATGCACAGGAACCATACGGCCACTGGCGTTTAGAGAACCTGCCAACTCAGCATCGTCCTGCCCGGGTGGCCTAAATGCACGGACGCCTGCTAGGCTCCTGTAACACTCCGCACAAGAACTGTAAACCAGTTGTACTGAACAACACCTACGACACATTGGCTGCTTATCTGCACCCACACCCATACAACACATGGCTTGCACAACCCACTAGCTGGACATGGCCAACGCAGACCGCCATTAACATATGCGCAGCATTTGCCCAAAGCCTGCATTCAGTACATCAGCGATACATCAAAGAACTACAGCCACTCGAAAATGCTTAGGCTCTCCTAAACAAGGTTGCCCGCTGCTCCTTCAATTGCCACTTTCAGCTTCGGCCACTGCAATAGACAATATCGGAGCATCCAAGTCAAACATACTTCGAGTGCAGTGCGCAGCCTACTCCTCAACGTGCAACTCCACATGACCACAGTATTAGCCATCCCACTGCAGCACAGAAGCAAGGTGCTGGCCTGAGCCTACATGCATTAGCTAAAGGAAAGAGCACATACTCCACCCCACACCTTTGCATGCAAAGAGTCCACTTCCTGAGTCATGCAGTGTGCAAATGTTCACCAGCCTCGAGATCAATTCCGCATCAGCGCGACGGCAAGTGCTAGCCCATGTGCTGGTGCTAGAACCAATCTAGTCTGCTGGCCGAGCCCGCATAGGGATTCCATACGCTGGAAACAACTGATCACTTCTCCGTCCAGATGCTATAGAACAGACTCCTACATTTTACAAGCACTAATTGGCCTTAGCCCCATACACACCTAAGCGATTATGTTGCCGCAATTGACATTGCTGCTTTGAGCACATGCAACACGACACGAAAACACGAGCACAGATCGAAGCACAGAAACAGTACTCCCACTGGCTTGCAGGCAACCTGCCAAAGCAGCATCGTCCTGCGGGAGCGGTGATTTACCTGAATGCACGGACGGCTGCGAGGCTCCTGTAACACTCCGCACCACATGTCTAAAGATCCAGTTGTACCAAACAACTACGACACATTGGCTGCTTATCTGCACCCGCACCCATACAACACATGGCTTCCACAACGCACTTCCTGCACATTGCCAATGCAGACCGGCATTAGCAAATGCGCACCATCAGCGTAAAGCCTGCATTCAATACAACAGCGATACATCAAAGGACTACACCCATTCGAATGTCCTCAGGCTCTCCTGAACAAGGATGCCTCCTGCTACTCCACTCGCTGCTTTCAGCTTCGGCCATTGCAATAGATAATATCTGAGCATCCAAGTCAAACACACTTTGAGTGGAGTGCGCAGCCTACTCCTCAACGTGCGCCTCCATATAACGACAGTGCTAGCCATCCCACTGCAGCACAGAAGCTAGATGCTGGCCTGAGACTACATGCATTAGCTACAGGAAAAAAAAACCCATACTCCACCGCACACCTTCGCATGCAAAGAGCGCACTGCCTGAGTCATGCAGCGTGCAAATGTTCACCAGTCTCCAGATCAATTCCTCATCAAAGAGACGGCAAGTGCTAGCCCATGTGCTGGAGGCAGAACCAGTCTGGCCTTTTGGGCAAGCTCGCATAAGCATTCCATACGCTGGAACAAAAGACCACTTCTCCAAACACATGCCGTAGACCAAGCCTCCCCATCCTGCGAAGCAGCAATTCGGCATAGCCCCATACTCGCATAAGCGATTCTATTGCCGCTACTGATATTGTTGGCTTAAGCACATGCAATACGACACGACTACACCAACGCAGATTGAAGCACAGGAAGCGTGCTGATACTAGCTTCTACACTACCTGCGAACCCAGCGTCGCTGCGGACGAGTGCCGTCAACACACGAACGCCTGCGAGAATCTAGTAACACTTAGTAACACAAATCAAAACAACCAGTTGTACCAAACAACACCTGAGACACATTGGCTGCTTATCCGCACCCACACCCATACCATACATGGCTTCCACAACCCACTTGCTGGACATCACAAAAACCTAACCGGCACTAGCAAATGCGCACCATCAGTGCAAAGCCTGCATTCAATACAACAGTCAAACATCAAAAAACTACAGCCACTCGAAGGTCCTCAGGATCTCCTAAACAAGGATGCCACCCACTACTCCACTTGTCGCTTTCAGCTTAGGCCACTGCAATAGATTATATGCGAGCATTCAAGTTAAACACACATCGAGTGCAGTGCACAGCCTACTCCTCAACGTGCAACTCCACATATCAACAGTGCTAGCCATTCCACTGCAGCACAGAAGCCAGGTGCTGGCCTGAGACTACATGCATTAGCTACAGGAAAAAGCACATACTCCACCACACACCTTTGCATGTAAAGAGCGCACTGCCTGAGTCGTGCAGCGTGCAAATGTTCACCAGCCACCAGATCGATTCTGCATCAGAGCGACGGCAAGCGCTAGCCCATGTGCTCGTGGTAGAACCAGTCTAACGTTATGGCGCAGTTCTCATAGGGATTCCATACGTTGAAAACACCTGACCACTTTCCCACCCACATGGCGGACATCAAACCTCTACATGTTACAAAGCAACAATTCAGCATAGCCCATAAACACATAAGCGGTTCTATTGCTGCTATTGATATTGTTGCTTTGCGCGCATGCAATACGACACGACTACACCAACGCAGATTAAAGCACACGCACTGTACTGCCACTGGCGTCTAGACAACCTTTCAACCCACCACCGTGGATCCGGAGTCGCCTAAACGCACAAACGCCTCTTAGTCTCCAGCAGCACTCCTCACCAAAAGCCGAAATAACCAGTTGTACCAAACAACACCTCGATATTTGACCGCTTATCTGCACCCACACCCATACCACACATGGCTTTCACAACACACTTCCTGAAAATCGCCAACGCAAAGCAGCATTAGCATATGCGCAGCATCAGCGCAAAGCCTGCATTCAATACAACAGTCAAACATCAAAAAACTACAGCCACTTGAAGGTCCTCAGAGCCTCCTAAACAAGAATGCCACCCGCTACTCCACTTGTTGCTTTCAGCTTAGGCCACTGCAATAGATTATATCGGAGCACTCAAGTCAAACACACATCGAGGGCAGTGCACAGCCTACTCCTCAACGTGCAACTCCACATATCAACAGTGCTAGCCATCCCACTGCAGCACAGAAGCTAGGTGCTGGCCTGAGTCTACATACATTAGCTACAGGAAAAAGCACATACTCCACCGCACACCTCTGCATGCAAAGAGCGCACTGCCTGAGTCGTGCAGCGTGCAAATATTTGTCAGCCTCCAGATCGATTCGGCATGAGAGCGACGCCAAGTGCTAGCCCATGTGCTCGTGCTAGATGCACTCTAGTGTTATGGCGCAGCTCTTAGGGATTCCATACATTGAAAATACCAAACCAGTTTTCCATCCACATGCCATAGAACAAACCTCTACATCTTACAAAGCACCAATTGGGCATAGCCCCATACTCACATAAGCGATTGTATTGCTGCTATTGATATTGTTAATTATAGCACATGCGATACGACACCAACGCAGACTGAAGCACGGCAGCAGTACTGCCACTAGCGTGCAGAGAACCTGCCAACTCAGCATCGTCTTGTACCACTAGTGATTCACCTGAATGCATAGCCGCCTGCTAGTATCCTGTAACACTCCGCACAAAAACTCTAAGCAAGCACTTGTACCAAGCAACACCTCGATATTTGGCTGCTTATCTGCACCCACAACCATACCGCACACGCCTTGCACAACCCACTTTCTGCACATGGCCAACGCAGACCGACATTAGCATATGCGCACCATCAGCGGAAAGCCTGCATTCAGTACAATAGCCAAACATCAAAGAACTACAGCCACTCGAAGGTCCTTAGAATCCTCTAAACAAGGATGCCTCCCGGTCCTACACTTGTCGCTTTCAGCTTGCGCCACTGCAATATAAAATGTGAGCATCCAAGTCAAACACACTTTGAATGGAGTGCGCAGCCTACTCCTCAACGTGCAACTGCTTATAACAACAGTGCTAGCCATTCCACTGCAGCACAGAAGCTAGATGATCGCCTGAGCCTACATGGATTAGCTACAGGAAAATGCACATACTACACCCCGCACCATTGCATGCAAAGAGCGCACTGCCTGAGTCATGCAGCGTGCAAAGGTTTGTCAGCCTCCAGATCAATTCCGCATCAGAGCAACGCCAAGTGCTAGCCGATGTGCTCGTGCTAGAACCACTCTAGTCTTATGGCCAAGCTCGCATAACGATTCCATAAGCTGCAAACAACGGACGGCTTCTCCAAACACATATAGAACACACCTCCATATCTTACAAAGTACTATTTTGGCATAGCCCTATACTCGCATAAACGGTTCTATTGCCGCTATTGACATTGTTGCTTTCATCACATGCAATACGACACAACACCGGCGCAGATTGAAGCACAGGAACCGTACTGCCACTGGATTCCAGAGAACCTGCCAACTCAGCATCGTACTGCAGGAGTCGCCTGAACCAACGGACGCCTGCGAGTCTCCAGCAACACTCCGCACAAGAAGTCTAAACAACCATTGGTGCCAAACAACACCTCCAACACATTGGCTACATATCCGAACCCACACCCATACCGCACATGGCCTGCACAACCCACGAGCTGGACATCACACAAACCTAACCGGCATTAGGAAAAGCACACCATCAGCGCAAAACCTGCATTAAATACAACAGCCAAACATCAAAAAACTACAGCCACTCAAATGTCCTCAGGCTCTCTCAAACAAGGATGCCTCCCGCTACTCCACTTGTCGCTTTCAGCTTAGGCCACTGCAATAGATAATATTCGAGCATCCAAGTCAAACACACTTCGAGTGCAGTGCACAGCCTACTCCTCAACGTGCAACTCCACATATCAACAGTGCTAGCCATTCCACTGCAGCAGAGAAGCTAGGTGCTCGCCTGAGACTACATGCATTAGCTACAGGTAAAAGCACATACTCCCCCCACACCTTTGCATGCAAAGAGCGCACTGCCTGAGTCGTGCAGCGTGCAAATGTTCACCAGCCTCGAGATAAATTCCGCATCAGAGAGACGGCAAGCGCTAGCCCATGTGCAAGAGCTAAAACCAGTCGGGCCTTATGGAGAAGCTAGGATAACTATTCCATACGTTGAAAACACCTGACCTCTCTTCCATGCGCATGCCATAGAGCAAACCTCTACATCTTACAAAGCGCGAAGTGGGATTAGCCCATAGGCACCTAAGCGATTATATTCCTGCTAGCAATGTTGTTGCTTTGAGCACATGCAGTACGACGAGACAACATCAACGCAGATTGAACCACAGGAACCGTACTGCCAGTGGCTTCTACACTACCTGCCAACTCAGCACGGTCATGACGGAGTGACCTAAACGCACCGACGGCTGTTAGGCTGCTGTAACACTTCGCAACACACGTCTAAAGAAGCAGTTGCACCAAATAACACCTACGACACATTGGCTGCTTATCCGCACCCACACGCATACCGCACATGGCTTGCACAACCCACTAGCTGGATATCGCAAAAAACTAACCGGCACTAGCATATGCGCACCATCAGCGCAAAACCTGCATTCACCACAACAGCCAAACATCAAAGAACTACAGCCACTCGAAGGTTCTTAGAATCCTCTGAACAAGGATGGCTCCCGGTCCCACACTTGCCGCCTTCAGCTTCTGCCACTGCAATAGATAATATCGGAGCATCCAAGTCAAACACACATCGAGTGCAGTGCACAGCCTACTCCTCAACGTTCAACTCCACATATCAACAGTGCTAGCCATCCCACTGCAGCACAGAAGCTACGTGCTGGCCTGAGTCTACGTGCATTAGCTACAGGTAAAAACACATACTCCACCCCACACCTTTGCATGCAAAGAGCGCACTGCCTGAGTCATGCAGAGTGCAGATGTTCACCAGCCACCAGATCGATTCTGCATCAGAGCGACGCCAAGTTCTAGCCAATCTGGTGGTGCTAAAACCCCTCTAGTCTTATGGCCAAGCTCGCATAACGATTACACAAGTCGAACATGACTACGACCTCCAAACACATGGCGTAAACAAACCTCTACATATTACAAAGCACCAATTCAGCATAGCCCCATACTCACATAGACGGATATTTTGCCGCTATTGATATTGTTGCTTTGAGCACATGCAATACGACACGACTACACCAACGCAGATTAAAGCACAGGAACCGTACTGCCACTGGCTTCTGCACTACCTGCCAACTGAGCAACGGCCTGGACGACTCGCCTAAGCGTGCGGACGCCTACGAGGATCCAGCAACACTCCCCACAAGACGTCTAAACAACACGTGGTACCAAACAACACCTGAGACACATTGACTGCTTATCCGCACCCACACCCATACCACACATGGCTTGCAGAACCCACGAGCTGGACATGGCCAACGCAAAGCAGCATTAGCATATGCGCAGCCTCAGCGCAAAGCCTGCATTCACCACAACAGCCAAACACCAAAGAACTAGAACCACTCGAAGGTCCTTAGGCTCTCATAAACAAGGACGCCTCTAGGCGCTACATTTGTCGCTTTCAGCTTAGGCCACTGCAATAGATTATATCTGAGCATCCAAGTCAAACACACATCGAGTGCAGTGCGCAGCCTACTCCTCAACGTGCAACTCCACATATCAACAGTGCTAGCCATCCCACTGCAGCACAGAAGCTAGGTGCTGGCCTGAGCCTACATGCATTAGCTACAGGTAAAAGCACATACTCCACCCCACACCTTTGCATGCAAAGAGTGCACTGCCTGAGTCACGCAGCGTGCAAATGTTCATCAGCCTCGAGATCAATTCCGCATCAGAGCAACGCCAAGTGCTAGCCGAGGTGCTCGTGCTAAAACCCCTCTAGTCTTATGGCCAAACTCGCATAACGACTTCATACGTTAAAGATACCTGACCACCCTTCCATCGACAGGCCACAGAACATACATCCACATACGACAAAGCACTAATTGGGCTTAGCGCCATACTAACATGGGCGATTCCATTGCTGCTGTTGATATTGTTGGTTTGAGCATATGCAATACGACACGACGACACCAACGCAGATTAAAGCAGAGGAACCGTGCTGCCACTAGCTTCCAGAGGATTTTCCAACTCAGCAACAGCCTGCCAAAATCGCCTAAACCCGCGGACAGCTGCCAGTCTCCAGCAACACTCCGCAGAAGAAGCCTAAAGAACCAGTCGTACCAAACAACACCTACGACGCATTGGCTGCTTATCCGCACCCACACCTACATCGCACATGGCTTGCACAACCTACTGGCTGTAGATCGCAAAAAACCTAACTGCCAATAGCAAATGCGCACCATCAGCGCAAAGCCTGCATTCAATACAACAGCGATACTTCAAAGAACTACAGCCACTCGAAGGTCCTCAGAACCTCCTAAACAAGAATGCCACCCGCTACTCCACTTGTTGCTTTCAGCTTCGACCACTGCAATAGATAATATACGAGCATCCAAGTCAAACACACTTCGAGCGCAGTGCGCAGCCTACGCCTCAACGTGCAACTCCACATATCAACAGTGCTAGCCATCCCACTGCAGCACAGAAGCAAGGTGCTGGCCTGAGCCTACATGCATTAGCTACAGGAGAGAGCACAGACTCCACCCCACACCTTTGCATGTAAAGAGCGCACTGCCTGAGTCATGCAGCGTGCAAAGGTTTGTCAGCCTCGATATCAATTCCGCATCAGAGTGACGGCCAGTGTTAGCCCATGTGCTCGTGCTAGCACCAGTCTAACGTTATGGCCAAGTTCACATAACTATTCAATACGCTGAAAACACCTAACCACTTTTCCATCCACATGGCGGACAACAAACCTCTACATATTAGATAGCACCAATTCAGCATAGCCCATAAACACATAAGCGGTTCTATTGCTGCTATTGATATTGTTGCTTTGAGCGCATGCAGTACGACACGACTACACCAACGCAGATTAAAGCTCAGGAACCGTACTGCCACTGGCGTAGAGACAACCTGCCTACTCAACAACTTCCTTCCGGAGTTGCCTAAACGCACAACCGCCTGCTAGGCTCATGTAACACTCCGCACCACAAGTCTAAATAACCAGTGGCACGAAACAACACCTATGACACATTGGCTACATATCAACGCCCACATGCATATCGCATATGGCTTGCACAACCCACATCCTGAAAATCGACCAACCCAGAGCGGCATTAGCAAATGCGCAGCATCAGCGCAAAGCCTGCATTTACCACAACAGCCAAACATCAAAAAACTACAGCCAGTCAGAGATCTTTAGGCTCTCCTAAACAAGAATGCCACCCGCTACTCCACTTGTCGCTTTCAGCTTGGGCTACTGCAATAGACAATATCGGAGCATCCAAGTCAAGCACACTTTGAATGGAGTGCGCAGCCTACGCCTCAACGTGCACATGCAAATATCAACAGTGCTAGCCATCCCACTGCATCACAGAAGCTAGGTGCTCGCCTGAGCCTACATGCATTGGCTACAGGAAAAAGCACATACCACACCCCACACCTTTGCATGCAAAGAGCGCACTGCCTGAGTCGTGCAGCGTGCAAATGTTCACCAGCCTCCAGATAAATTCCGCATCAGAGCTACGGCAAGCACTAGCCGTTGTGCTCGTGCTAGAATCACTCTAGCCATATCAGTGAGCTGGAAAAACTATTCCATATGTTGAATCACCTGACCACTTCTGCAAACACATGCTAGAGAACCAAGCTCTACGCCTTTCAAAGCACCAACTCGGCATAGGCTACACTCACATCAGCGGTTCTATTGCCGCTACTGATATTGTTGCTTTGAGCACATGCAATACGACACGACAACACCAACGCAGATTAAAGGGCAGGCACTGTACTGCCACTGGCATATAGATGACCTGCCTTCTCAGCGACGTCGTCGGGGAGTCCTCAAACGCACGGACGCTTGCTAGTACCCTGTAGCACTCCGCACCACAAGTCTAAACAACCAGTGGTACATAACAACAACTACGACACATTGGCTGCTTATTCACCCCCACATCCATCCCGCACATGGCTTCCACAACCCACTTGCTGGACATCGCAAATACTGACCGGCATTAGCAAATGCGCACCATCAGCGCAAAGCCTGCATTCAGTGCAACAGCCAGACATCAAAAAGCGACAACCACTCGGAGGTGCCCAGGCTCTCCTAAACAAGGATGCCGCTCGGTCCTACACTTGTCGCTTTCAGCTTCAGGCAATGAAATAGACAATATCGGAGCATCCAGGTGAAACACACTTTGAATGCAGTGCGCAGCCTACTCCTCAACGTGCAACTGCACAAAAAAACAGTGCTAGTTATCTCGCTGCAGCACAGAAGCTAGGTGCTGGCCTGAGCATACAGGCATTAGCTACAGGAAAAAGCACATACTCCACCCCACACCTTTGCATCCAACGAATGGACTGCCCGAGTCATGCAGCGTGCAAATGTTCACGAGCCTCCAGAACAATTCCGCATCAGAGCCACGGCAAGTGCTAGCCGCTGTGTTCGTGGTAGGACCACTCTAGTCTTATGGCCATGCACGCATAACGATTCCATACGTTGAAAACACCTGACCATTTCTCCATCTGCATGTCATAAAACACACCCCTACATTTTATAAAGCACCTAATGGGCATATTCCCATACTCACATAAGCGGTTCTATTGCCGCTATTGATATTGTTGCTTTGAGCACATGCAATACGACACGACGGCACCGGCGCATATCAAAGCACAGGAACAGTACTGCCACTGGCTTCCAGAGAACTTGCCAATTCACCATCATCCTGAGCAGGTGCCCTAAACGCACGGACGCCTGCGGGGATCCAGCAACACTCCGCATAAGAACTCCAAACAACCAGTGGTACCAAATAGCAACTACGACACATTGGCTGCATATCCACACCCACATCTATACCGCATATGGCTTCCACAACCCACGAGCTGGACATCGCCAACGCAGACCACCATTAGCAAATGCGCATCATCAGTGCAAAGCCTGCATTCACCACAACAGAAAAACACCAAAGAACTACAGCCACTCGAAGGTCCTCAGGCTCTCCTAAACAAGAATGCCACCCGGTATTCCACCTCTTGCTTTCAGCTTCTGCCACTGCAACACATAATACTTGAGCATCCAAATCAAACACACTTCGAGCGCAGTGCGCAGCCTACTCCTCAACGTGCAACTGCTCAGAACAACAGTGCTAGCCATTCCACTGCAGCACAGAAGCTACGTGCTGGCCTGAGTCTACATGCATTAGCTACAGGATAAAGCTCATACTCCACCCCACACCTTTGCATGCAAAGAGCGCACTGCCTGAGTTATGCAGCGTGCAAATGTTCACCAGCCTCCAGATACATTCCGCATCAGAGCTACGGCAAGTGCTGGCACATGTGCTCATGTTAGAGCCACTCTAGTGTTATGGCCAAACTCGTATAACTATTCCATACGCTGCAAACACCTAACCATTTCTCCATCCACATGCCATAGAACAAACCTCTACATCTTACAAAGCGCAAATAGCGCATGGCCTCAGCTCATACGAGCGACTCTATTGCTGCTATTCACATAGTTGCTTTGGTATCATGCAATACGACATAACAACACCAACGCAGACTAAAGCAGAGGAACAGTACTGCTACTGGTCTCCAGAGATCCTGCCAATTCACCATCGTCCTGCCCGACTTGACTAACCGCACGGACGCCTGCGAGGATCCAGCAACACTTTGCACGACAAGCCTAAAGGACCAGTTGTACCAAACAACACCTACAACGCATGGGCTGCTTTTCCGCCCCCACACCCATACCGTACATGACTTGCACAACCCACTTGCTGAAAATCGCCAACGCAGAACGGCATCAGCAAATGCGCACCATCAGGGCAAAGCCTGCATTCACTACAACAGCCAAACACCAAAGAACTACAGCCACTCGAAGGTCCTCGGGCCCTCCTAAACAAGAATGCCACCCGCTACTCCACTTATCGCTTTCAGCTTAGGTCACTGCAATAGATAATATCTGAGAATCCAAGTGAACACACTTTGAGTGCAGTGCGCAGCCTACTCCTCAACGTACAACTGCAAATATCAACAGTGCTAGCCATCCCACTGCAGCACAGAAGCTACGTGCTGGCCTGAGCCTACATGCATTAGCTACAGGTAAAAGCACATACCACACCCCACACCTTTGCATGCAGAGAGTGCACTGCCTGAGTCATGCAGAGTGGAAATATTCACCAGCCTCCAGATACATTCCGCATCAGAGCGACGGCAAGTGTTGGCCCATGTGCCCGTGCTAGAACCACTCTAGTCTTACGGCCGAGCCCTCATAACAATTAGATAACCTGAAAACAACTGACGGCATCTCAAAACACATGTCATGGAACAAATATCTACATCGTACAAAGCACCCATTCCGCTTTGCTAGTACGCATGTGATCGGTTCTATTGCCGCTATTGACATTGTTGCTTTGAGCACATGCAATACGACACGACCACACCAACGCACATAAATGCACAGGAACCGTACTGCCACTAGCTTGCAGAGCAGCTGCCAACTCAGTATCTTCCTGCCGGAGTCCCCTATTCGCACAAACGCCTGCAAGGCTCCAGCAACACTCCGCACCACAAGTCTAAACAACCAGTGGTACCAAACAACACCTACGACCCATTGGCTGCATATCCGCACCCACACCTATACCGCACATGGGTTGCACAACAACCCACTAGCTGGACAGCGCCAACACAGATCGGCATTAGCAAATGTGCACCATCAGCGCAAAGACTGCATTCACTACAACAGCCAAACATCAAAGAACTACAGCCACTCGAAGGTCCTCGGGCCCTCCTAAACAAGAATGCCACCCGCTCCTCCACTTGTTGCTTTCAGCTTAGGCCACTGCAAGAGATAATATTTGAGCAACCAAGTGAACACACTTTGAGTGCAGTGCGCAGCCTACTCCTCAACGTGCACATGCAAATATCAACAGTGCTAGCCATCCCACCGCAGCACAGAAGCTACGTGCTGGCCTGAGCCTACATGCATTAGTTACATGAAAATGCACAAACTACACCCACACCTTTGCATGCAAAGAGTGCACTGCCTGAGTCATGCAGTGTGCAAATGTTCACCAGCCTCCAGATCAACTGACCATCAAAGCCACGGCAAGTGCTAGCCCATCGGCGTGTGCAAGAACCACTCTAGTCGCATGGACAAGCTCTCGTAGCGACTCCTCACGTCGAAAACACCTATGCACTTCTCCAAACACGTGCCATAGATCAAATGCCTACATATTGCAAAGCACCAACTGCACTTATCCCATACTCACCTCAGCGGTTCTATTGCCGCTATTGACATTGTTGCTTTGAGCACATGCAATACGAAGCGACGATACCAACGCAGATTAAAGCACAGGAACCGTACTGCCACTGGATTCCAGAGAACCTGCCAACTCAGCATCGTCCTGCCGGAGCAGCGATTCACCTGATGCGTGCGAGTCTCCTGTAACACTCTGCATCACAAGTCTAAGGAACCAGTTGTACCAAGCAACACCAACGACGCATGGGCTGCATATCCGTCCCCACGCCGCAATCGCATACGGCTTGCATAACCCACTGGCTGGACATCGCCAACGCAGACCAGCATTAGCAAATGCGCACCATTAGCGGAAAGCCTGCATTCACTACAACAGCGAAATATCAAAGAACTACAGCCACTCGATGGTCCTCAGGCGCTCCTAAACCAGGATGCCGCTTGGTCCTCCACTTCTCGCTTTCGGCGTCTGCCACTGCAATAGATAATGTTTGAGCACCCAAGTAAATAACACTTTGAGTGCAGTGCGCAGCTCACTCCTCAACGTGCAACTCCACATATCAACAGTGCTAGCCATCCCACTGCAGCACAGAAGCTAGATGCTGGCCTGAGCCTATATGCATTAGCTACAGGAAAAAGCACACACTACACCCCACACCTTTGCATGCAAACAGTGCACTGCCTGAGTCATGCAGCGTGCAAATGTTCACCAGCCTCCATATCAATTGCCCATCAAAGCCACAGCAAGTGCTAGCCCATGTGCTCGTGCTAGAACCACTCTAGGTATATGGTCCAACGAGCAAGTAGACTTCATGAGCTGGAAACAACTGACCATTTCTCTATCCACATGCCATAGATCAAACCTCTACATATTACAAAGCACCAATTCGGCTTTGCCCATACTCACATGGGCGGTTCTATTGCCGCTATTGACATTGTTGCTTTGAGCATATGCAATACGACACGACGACACCGACGCAGATTGAAGCACAGGAACCGTACTGCCACTGCCTTCCAGATAACCTGGCAACTCAGCATCGTCCTGCGGGACCTTTTCAACTGTACAGACGCCTGAGGGTATCCATTACCACTCCGCATCACAAGTCTAAGGAACCAGTTGTACCAAACAACACCTACCACACATGGGCTGCTTATTCGCACCCACACCCATGCCGCACATGGCTTGAAGAACCCACTAGCTGGAAATATCAAAAACTAACGGGCATTAGCAAATGCGCACCATCAGCGCAAAGCATGTATTCATGCAACAGTAAAACATCAAAGAACTACAGCCACTCGAATGTCCTCAGGCTCTCCTAAACAAGGATGCCACCCGCTACCCCACTTGTCCACTTCAGCTTGAGCCACTGCAATAGGTAACACCGGAGCACTCAAGAAAAGCACATATCCAGTGCAGTGCGCAGCCTAC